>NC_137013.1:21067477-21077477 GCF_032717465.1 Coenobita brevimanus | reverse complement strand
TCGAGGCAACTGTACGTGTATGTATATATGCGTGTGCGTACTTTTATGTATATTTGCGTGCACGTACCCAGTACGTGTATGTATATTTGCGTGCACGTACCCAGTACGTGTATGTATATTTGCGTGCACGTACGTGTATGTATATTTGCGTGCACGTACGTGTATGTATATTTGCGTGCACGTACGTGTATGTATATTTGCGTGCACGTACGTGTATGTATATTTGCGTGCACGTACGTGTATGTATATTTGCGTGTACGTATGTGTATGTAATTTTGTGTAGATTTGTGAGTATGAGTGTTTGTGTTTGTACGTATTTGTGTGTGTATGTGTTGGATGTTTGCTCCCATTCAGCCTGTCCCAAACAAGGATGACCATTTGCAACCTTCTAACTCGCTCAGTTGCTTTAACATCAACTGTTTCAATAGTTTTTGAGTCCTCGTTATCCTTTCGGGAGTTTGGCGAAAACTTTGCCATTGCACTTGCCATCTCAAAGGCTTTCGATCCAGTTTGGCATATCTCTTTAATTTTCAAACTGCTCCCTTACGGTTTATATAAGTCTTTCTATGCCTTCATCTCTAGCTTCCTTTCTGGTCATTCAGTAGCTGCTGTTGTAGACCGCCGCCGTTCTTCTCCCAGACCTATCAACAGTGGTGTTCCTCAGGGCTCTGTCTTATCACAAACTCTCTTCCTTTTATTCATCAGTGACTTAAGCTGTACATCTAACCTTATCCACTCATACGCTGATGACTCCACCCTTCACCTTTCGATTCTCTTCATGCAGCTTCTACCTCAGCAGTTGCTTCAACAAACAAGGGATGAGGCAATGGCAAATCTAATGTCTTACTTGGCTTATATCTCTGACTGAGGTAAAACTAATCATCTTTTTTTTAATGCATCAAAAACTCAGTTTTTACATCTTTCAACTAGATAAAATCTTCCGGAGGAGCATCATCTAATTTTTAACAGTATCTAACTCAATATTATACCATCTTTAATCATACTTGGGGTTTCATTCTCGCGGGATTTATCTTAGAAGGATCATATTACCTCTCTTGTAAAATTTGCTTCCAAGAGATTGTGTGCTAAGCCGACTCCGTGCCTTCTTTACCCCTGTACAGTCGTTAACTTTATAGACGGGTTTTATTCGTCCATGTAGTGTACAACTCTAACGTGTGGGGAGGCTCCCCACATACAGCTCTTCTCAACAAGGTGGAGTCAAAGGCTTTTTATATCATTAACTCTCCTCCTCTTACTGGTTCCCTGCGACCTCTGTCTCTTCACTGCATTGTTGCATCTTTATTTCTTTCCTATTGCTACTTCAGTGGTCATTGCTCGTCTGAACTGTTCATTAATTTTGTATCCCTCCACCACTACGGTGGTCGTGTAGCACCCGTATGTCAATATCAGTTTTCATGCACAGTACACACTACACTACCTTTTCAAAATCAAAGAAAAATGGCACAGTATAACCATGCCTCGGAGTCCCTGGGGGGAAGGGACCATAAATGCCCCCACCATCCGCCCCTCTCCTGCTGATGACTCGACATGGCTAGAACCACTATCTGACTCGCTTCTTCTTCATTTCTGCAACATTCGCTGCCTTTCCTCTTTCTCTCTGTTGAACACCACCTCTCCTCCTCTAAACCTCACCTTATCTTCTAAACAGAGACTCAGCTGTCTGAGGCAACTGACAGCAAACCCTTTTCTGTATCCTCCTACTTTCTCTCTACTAATTTCAAAGCCAAAGGTGGCTGTTGTGTATATGTACGCAGCAACAATTCTTGCTTTCGTGTTCCTGAACTTGATTTTTCTGAATTCTCTACTCTCTGGCTTTGGCTCTCCTGTCATTCTTTGACTAAATATATCTGTGCTGTTTACTTATCTCCTAATTCTACTGACTATGAAAAATTCTTCAGCTATCTTACTTCTACGATGGAATACATTCTATCCTTTTCTCCTTTCTCTGAAATCTCCATTCTTGGAGATTTCAATGTTCACCACCACCTTTGGCTCTCCTTTCCTTTCACTGATCCACCTGGTGAACAGGCCTACATCTTTTCTATCCTTAATGACCTAGAGCAGCTTGTACAGCACCCTACCCATATCCCTGACCACCTTGGAGAAAGCTTGAACATACTTGACCTATTCCTTACAACTAACCCTTCTGCTTACACTGTTAATCTTTTCTCTCCTTTGGGTTCCTCCGATCATAACCTTGTTACCTTAACCTGTCCTATTGCTCTGGTACAGCCTGTCGACCCTCCAAGGAGCTGCGGATTGGGAGGCCTTCAGGCAGTACTTCTTTGATTTTCCCTGGAATGATTATTGCTTCCATGGCCGGGAGCCATCTGAGTGTGCCTTGTGCATTACGGAGGTTATTCTTTCTGGCATGGAAACATACAGTACTTTCTCATATCCTTTGACTAATGCAAGAAAGCCTTGGTTTAATTACACATGTTCTAACCCCCTGGGGGTGGGATTTTTTTTTCAAGAATACACCCTCAGAATCCCTGCTTGTTGTACAAGGCGACTAAAAGGGTTGGCAGAGGGTTAGTCCCCATCCCTGGAAAACAACTAACTAAAAAGTCGAACAAGAAGCCTCTGACAAGGACTGACCAAAAGATGACGACCCAGGACCGGACAAAGGACATGGTAATTGCAACATGGAATGTAAGAGGTGCAAATGATGAGGTGAAAGAGAGAGAGAGAAAGAGATTGTCCAGGTGCTTGAGGGTGTGAAAGTTGATGTATGTGGAGTAACTGAAACTAAATGGAGAGGTGAGAGTGTGAGAGAATGGGAGTATGGATGGGATATATGTGCAGGAGTAGGTGAGAATGAGAGGGCAAAAGAAGGAGTGTGTATAGTTGAGTAAAAGATGGAAGAAGAACATGAGAGAATGGATCAGTTGGGTCAAGGATTGTGTGGGTAAGATTGAAAGTTGGAATACAAATGTGGGCGATTGTGTGCGTGTATGCGCCAACGCAAGGTCATGCGTGCAAGCAGAGTGAGGGAAGAGTTCTGGACAAATGTGGAAGGGTGCATGGAAAAGTTTGGAAGGAATGAGAGTGTGTTTTTGATCGGTGATATGAATGGTAAAGGTGGGAATGTGAAAGTGGATGGAATAGTTGGTGAGTGGGGTGTGCCTGCTGAGATAGATGACAACTGCAGTGCATTAGTGGACATTTGTGCTGGGAGGGGGTTGGGGATAGCCAATACCCTCTTCAGGTATAAAATGATCCACAGGTACAAATTGAGAGTGATGAGAAGAGTGGGTGGTGAACTGAATGGAAGGAAGGCAAGGATTGATTATGTGTGTGTGGATGAAAAGATGCGAAGATGTGTAATGGATGCAAGAGCTTATAGAGGTTGGGGGAGTGGACTTTCTGACCACTACTTGGTGGTGGCCAGAATCAAGATCCAAATAAAATGGAGAACTAGAAGAAGGGAAGGTTGGGAAGGAGGAGTATTTGCAAAGAGAGTGGAAAGGTTACAAGAGGATGAGTAAAAGGCAGAATATAAGAGAGAAGTGGCCAAATATGAATTGGAGCAGATGGGGAACGTGGAAGGTGTGTGCAGGATATTCACTGAAGAAATATGTGCAGCATGTGATGTGGTGTGTGGGATGAAGAGAAGACAAAAGGGGGTTCAAGGAACAGTGCGGTGGAATGAAGAGGTGAGACAGGCTGTGGCACAAAAGCAGAAAGCATACAATGAATGAATGAGAAATAGGGGCGTAGAAGAAGTACAGAGGCGGAAGAGAGAGTTATATGTAGAAAGGAAGAGAGAGGTGAAAAGAGTATTAAGAGAGAGTATGAAGAGAGTGGATGAGAAATTTGGAAGGAATTTGAGTGTAAAGTGGAGGGGCTGTAAGAAAATGTTCTGGAAAGAGGTGAAGAGAGTAAGACAGGGTGGAAGTGAAGTTAGCAGGGGAGTGAAAGATAAAAATGGTAGATTACTAGTGGAGAAGGGAGAAAAAGGGAGTAGATGGAGAGAACACTTTAAGGAATTGTTGAACATAGAGGATGGAAGAAATGCGAGTATAAGTGGCTGGTGAATGGCTGGGAGGAGGAGGGAGGTGAGAAGACAGGAAGAAATCAGTAGGATAGAAGTTGTGAAAGCAGTGAAGAAAGTTAAATTGGAGAAAGCCCCAGGAATTGATGGAGTGTGTGGTGAAATGCTGAAGCATGGGAGAGAGATAGTAGTAGAATGGATGTGGAAGATGTGCAGATTGGCCTGGGAGGAAGGTAGAGTCCCGGAGGATTGGAAGTTAGGTATAATTATTCCCTTGTACAAAGGAAAAGGGGAAAAAGAAGTGTGTGGTAATCATAGGGGCATTTGTCTTCTTAGTATAATAAGAAAAGTGTATGGTAGGATACTTATTGACAGAGTTAGAGAAAGAACAGGGGAATTAGTTGCAGAAGAACAGGGAGGTTTTAGGAAGGGAAAAGGTTGTGTAGATCAGATATTCATTCTTAGATCTTTAGTTGAAAAGTTTCTAGAGAAAAGAATGAAGTTGAATGTGGCTTTCATGGATTTGGAGAAAGCATATGACAGGGTGGATAGACAAGGATTGTGGAGAGTATTAAGAATATATGGAGTAGATGGGAAGTTGTTGAATGCTGTGAAGAGTATGTATGATGGTGCTAAGGCTGCAGTGCGTGTGGATGGTGAACCGAGTGAATTTTCCTCTCTGAAGGTTGGATTGAAATAGGGATGTGTCATGTCTCCATGGCTGTTCAATCTGTACATGGATGGGGTAATAAAAGAAACTCCCTGTACTGTTCTTTGCAGATGATACTGTGTTGTTGAGTGAAGACGAAGGGGAGCTGCAAGGCTTGGTGGATGAGTTTGGGAGTGTGTGTAAGAAACTGAATCTAAAGGTGAATGTAGGGAAGAGTAAAGTGATGGTCTTTGAGAGAGGTGAAGTCAGTGAATGTACAGCGAGGTTGGATGGTGAGGAATTGGAAAATGTGAGTACATTCAAGTACTTGGGTAGTGTGATGAGTAAGGATGGAGGTTTGGAGGGTGAAGTGCTTGAAAGGGTACAGCAGGAAAGAAGGTTGCTGGTTCCTTGAAAACAGTGATATGAAACAGGGAAGTGAGCATGGAAGTGAAAAAGTTAATACATGACAGTATTGTGATACCAGCTCTAACGTATGGAAGTGAAGCTTGGACGTTGTTGGAAGGACACAAGTCAAGAGTGAGAGCAGTGGAAATGAGTTATTTAAGAGGAGCCTGTGGAGTCACATGGAGAGACAGGTTGACAAATGAGGATATAAAGGAGCGTTGTGGTGTGGATGTGGATGTGATAGGAAGCGTTAGGAGGAATACACTGAGGTGGTTTGGCCATGTGGAAAGGCTGGAGGATGCAAGACTGACGAATAGAGTGTATGAGAGTGAGGTGGAGGAGGGAGAGGCCGAGGATGAGATGGAGGGATGGGGTGGAGAGGTATATGAGTGAGAGGGGTGTGAGTTGGGAGCAGGGCAGTGAAATGGCAGGGGACAGGGCGATGTGGAGGCGATTTGTTTGTAGCCACCTCGGACGGGATTGAGGCGTCAGGCAATAGATAGATAGATAGACTAATGCTGTTCACAACAAGAAGGCCAATAAAAGGTACCGGAGCCAACCCACCCCTGAATCACATCTTTTAATGTTTCTGCCCGGAATCGCGGTAAGTCTGTTCTCTGCTCTGCTAAAAATAATTTCATCCGTAGTAAATGCTCTCAACTCTACAACTCGAATTCTTCCCGCTCCTTCTGGCACCGTGCCAAAAACCTTTCTAGCAGCTTTACCTCATCATCCTTCCCTCCTCTTTCCAACTCTGATGGCTCTGTAGCTATTTCTTCTACTGCTAAAGCAGATCTCTTCGCTCAGAGTTTCTCCTCCAATTCCACGTTAGATGATTCAGGTGCTGTTCCTCCATCGCTTCCCCCGTCTGACTTCCTCATGGCTGACATTTAAATTTCTTCAGCTGATGTATTTTCTGCATCACTGGCCTCAATACTAACAAGGCATATAGGCCTTCTGTTGTCCTCAAGAACTGTGCTTCTGTGCTTACACGCTGCATGGGTAAACTTTCACCTTTGTCCATCAACTTGTACCTATCCTTCTTGCTGGAAGTTTGCTTTCATTCAGCCAGTCCCAAAGAAGGGTGACCGTTCCCAATCCTCTAACTATCGTCCAATTGCTTTAACATCCTGTGTCTCAAAGTTTTCGAGTCTATTCTTAACAAAAAGATTTTAAAGCATCTTTCCTATCACAATCTTCTTTCTGATCGTCAGTATGGGTTCCGCCAGAGACGCTCCACTGGCGATCTTCTCACCTACCTTTCAGACTCCTGGTCATCCTCCTTTCTGGACTTTGGCGAAAGCTTTGCCATTGCACTTGACATCTCAAAGGCTTTCGATCGAGTCTTGCCCTCTCACGGTTTCTATCCTTCTATCTGTTCCTTCATCTATCGCTTCCTTTCTGGTCATTCTATAGCTGCTGTCGTAGACGGCCATCGTTCTTCTCCTAGATCTCTCAACAGTGGTGTTCCTCAGGGATCTTTCCTATCACCAACTCTCTCTCTTTTATTCATCAATGATCATTTAAGCTGTACATCTAACCCTATCCACTCGTACGCTGATGATTCCACCCTTCACCTTTCCATTCTGTTTCCGCAGCATCCATCTCTGCAGTTACTTAAACATACAAGGGATGAGGCTGTGGCAAACCTAATGTCTTATTTGGCTCGTATCTCTGACTGGAGTAAAAATAATTTTGTTTTTAATGCATCAAAGACTCAGTTTTTGCACCTCTCAACCCGTCAAAATCTTATGTTAATAATATCCAGCTCAATCCCGCATCATCCTTGAACGTGCTTGATGTTTCATCCACTCTGGACTTATCTTGGAAAGATCATATTGTATCTCTTGTAAAATCTGCTTCCAAGAGATTGTGTGCTTAGCAGTCTCCGTGCCTTCCTTACCCCTGCACAGTTGTTGACTTTATTCTCGGGTACTATTCGCCCATGGTCAGAGTACAACTCTCATGTGTGGGGAGGCTTCCCACATACAGCTCTTGATAGGGAGGAGTCAAAGGTTTTCGTCTCATCAACTCTCTTCCTCTTACTGGCTTCCTTCAACCTCTGTCTCTTCGTCGCACTGTTGCATGTTCATCTCGTTTCTATCGCCACTTTAATGGTCACTGCTCCTCTGAACTGTCTGGTTGCATCCCTTCACCTCTACGACGGGTGCGTAGCTAGCAACAAACTCTCATCCCTTCTCTGTTCAACTCTCCCATTCCTTCATTTATGCAACAGATCTACTCTGGAACTGTCTCCCTCTGTTTGTATTTCTTACTTCCTATGATCCCCAGTCTTTCAAACGCAGTGTATCCAGGCAGCTCGAAATGAATGGATCTTGAATTTGGCTCTCTTTTGTATTGTTTTTATTTTTTTCTTGGAAAGATCTGTTTTGCGGGCTCAGCCTTTGGTGCCTTCTTCCTCGCATAAAAAAGATAAAAAAAAAAAAAAACTCTAATCCCTATTATGTCCAAGTCTCTAATGCAAGAGTTAACCGTTACTCCCAGTCCTTAATTCTTGTATGCCACAGGCCAACTCTCGAAGTGTTTCCTTTTGCCTGTATTTCCCACTGCCTATGATCTCCAGTCTTGCAAACGCAGTGAGGCTGCGGCCTTTGGGTCTTTTCTTACATAAAAAATTATCATGAAACAACACGAGGATATCAGTTTATCTATAATTGTAGATTTTCTTTTTTTAAATATAAGATTTCAGCAATTGCGTACTCCTCGTCGCGAGCTATGATATTCAAACGATGACTCTTTGTATATGGGATGATATAGCGTTAACTGGCTTGAATAATATTGTTCTTTGTCTTAACTCCTTTCGTCCTTGTACACAGTCGTGCCTGTAATTAATCATCATGGCTAGATGTGAGAACTGTGATAATCTGTAACTCGATTTTATCATAGTGTTGCTCTGAACTAAAGCTCCAAATGCTTTCCGAAAAAAAAAAAAAAAAAAAAATGGCTACGTAAGTTATCGCTGCAGTTCTTAACGCGATAAATATTCATGTTTTCTTTAACCACGGCAAACTGATACTGGTTCAGTTTTTGATTGTCCGGTTAGTAAATATTTTTGCTTCTTCTCTTTATATAATTGTTTCATTGGGTCCAGTTAGCAGTTGGCAGGCCTGAACCTTTCTGTATGTAAATGAATCATGGATGCAGTTTTACACAATCCCTGCATAACAGGGCAGCTCTACTACGCACGTTCAGTCCATGCTGAATGAATAGAAGTTTATTATGTTTTGTTGAACTGGCAGTGTTTGAATGTTTACCATGAGGAACCTTGACAGAATATGAACATGAAAAAATATTTAATACATGTAATTGTACAACTCATCATCGTTATTTGTCCCACCTAGGATAGGACTGAAACAAGATACAGGCGACTGATTAGTAGTTAATGTACATGGTCAGCTGTCAGCGACTCTGCTGGTTCACAGTTTATGTATACATTTCACTGCTACTTTCCTTTTCTCATCTGACTACCAATTTGATATCCCAATATAAAGCAGCTGTGCAGTTTCTTCATGTGCATTCAAAGAAAACATGGAAACTTCATTCCCATCCCTGCGATATGCACGCCGGTACGAAAAAATTGCAAAATATTATTATTTCTATCTGTCTATTTATAGCCAGACGCCTTAATCTCGTAAGGAGTGACCACAGACTAAACGCCTCCATGTCGCCCTGTCCCCTGCCATTACGCTGTCCCCCTCCCATCTCACACACCCCTCTCCCATGTACAGTTGTGAGCACAAATTTGCTGCAAGCCTGCTCGTGTGATGCGGTTGTTTTGTCTGGCAACAGTGTATGGGAACTAGTTGCCACATAGGCTTTCATTCTATTTAAAGTTGTGTTTGTAAGTATTAGTACTGTAAATCGCCCAGAATGGAATATTCATTGTATATGATTAGCAAAAAAAAAGGGGGGGGGGGTGGCAAAAGACAACAGAAGAATGCTGAAATTTCTGCACCCTCCCTCGTACCCATCCCATGTCCCTCCCTACTCTCCCTTTCTCCTTCCCCCTCCCGCTCTCCCGCATCTCCACTCTTCCCTTTCCCTATCCTGTCTACCTAATATTAGTCACAGCGCTAATCTTCTTAATGAACATCACTCTTCACTATTTCTTGTCTATCCCTGTAACTTTTTTGCTCCTCATCATTCGAGAGTTTACTGCCATGCCATAGTCTTTTTCTCCCACTCTTTACTCCAAACATGATGCAGCAGTTCGAAACATTATTGGTTTTGATCCTGCTTCATGAATTAGTGAAGAAAATGAAAATGGTAACATTTTCCTAGGGAAAAGAGAGGGCGAGAAGTAGGAAGAATGGGCACAGATGTTTGTTTAATTTCGCCTACTGAAATAATAGCCACCGACTGCCAGGCTTACTCAAGCAAACACCAGTAAGGAATGCATCACAAGAACGAAACCTCATTGTTTCTAAATCTCCCGACTGTTGGTAGTGACAAGGGTTGGAGTAAAAGAAATGAGGAGACAGGGAGGGTGAGAATGGGATTCGAACAGTAAGGAATATTGACAATAAACCTTGGATGTAGTTGGTGTTATGAAAGTGCTGGGAGCATTTGCGTATAGGGCAGGCTAGGTTTAGTAAATAGTCAAGAGAGAACTGCGATGCGCCAATCGAGTTAGTGTCATCGATATATGAAGGTAGAGAGGGTGGGGAGAGGAGGCAGTGGAGAGGCATGAAAGTGAGTGGGGGGGTAGGAGGGAGAGGGAGGGATGGTGGAGACATCAGGAGTAGTAAGGAAGAGGGAGAGGGAGGGGTGGTGGGGACATCAGGAGGAGTAAGGGGGAAGGAGAGGAAGGGGTGGTGGGGACATCAGGAGGATTAAGGGGTAGAGAGAGGAAGGGAGCTCAGACACAGTTATGATGAGGATTAATAGAGTATTACGCTCGTACGTCA
>NC_137013.1:20928754-21067377 GCF_032717465.1 Coenobita brevimanus | reverse complement strand
CACCACAAGAACATCAGCTTCCTCATGTGTAGTGTGCAAGTCAGGCCTGCTTCTTCTGATTCCATTACAAAGCTCTACTGGTATTGGCTCCTTACCTGTAATCACAAGGTGTTTGTCATTGTGTGGCAGTAGATCAGTGTGCCCACACAGATACTCACAAATGAGATTAATCACCTGGGATTTATTGTGTGTAACAGATAAGCAGACCTTCTGTGCTGGCAAAGGTGTTGCCAATGACAGTCAATGGAATCTGCTTGCTTCCTTCGTAGCTGTAGCTGCTCGTGTTGCCTCTTTTATGCTTCCACTGTGATATCTGTCAAAGACCAGATGTGTGTTTGCTGCTGAAAGACAATGACATACGTACTGCACAAACTTTAGTATATAATCTTCTATGACACCTTTGCTTGGCCATCCTTATGAGTCGCGACTGTGGATTGTGTGTTTCCATCAAGAATGGATATAACATCTTTTTTTTCAGTTGAGCGCAGATATGTTGTCAAAGCGACCACTTTTTCACTGCTGCTGGTTGATGGGTTATTCCAATAATTCCTCCTGGACTATGGCCATAATGCATGAAAGTTGTCTCAATGTACTGGTCAGACCAGATGCCATTCCAGATGCCTGGTTGATATCGCAATACATGACCTCCTTCCATGAAGACTTGAAGCACTTCATTAGGCAGTTTGCTCATAGAATGAAAGAAATACAAGGCATACTTTGAATAATTGGCATGACCACTAGCAAGGAAATAAGGAAGCATCTCTTTGATGACAAGCAAATGGAGTGGCCAATCACCTTCTCGTTCAGCACGAACAAAATGCATGATGATAGCAATGTATTAACATTCAAAATTTCTTCTATCGGCAACTGAAAATGATCATAAAAATTTAAAAATCGTTAAAATAAAAAATATGAGGAAAATTAAAAACTTAAAAACATAGCTAAACACGTTTTATTAGCATCATCATTCATGCAGGCGGCCATATTGGATTTCGGCCTCCATTTTGCCACTGGGGTGCACTTTTTTATTTTGATGGTTACATCCCAAAGTATCAGAAAATGCAACAAAACTTTGTATATGTCTCGGAACGAGGTTCACCCGAAAATGACCATTCTGCCACCAGACTGCTAGGAATGAGGACGATAACATGACATCGGCCTGAGGAAGCAACGAAAATGAAGTATATATGTCTTACTAACATATTTTTGCTTGAGGGTATGTAATTATGATATTAACAAATACACTTGTCTCCAGCTGCACCCCGTAGGTGTCAACACCCACACACCTCTATTTTTCCCCCAAAGACCTCTTCCTGCATTGCAAGTTTTTCTTCATGAATCTGTTATCCCACAACACCCCATTTTCGTTGTGAAACTCTTGCTTTTTTCCTCATCTATATATTGTCCTTATGGACATATTATAGTCACAGGTCCATTCCTTCCAAGAGAATGTATTACGTAATAAACCTATTTCCATCATGGATCTGATCATTGGGCTCAATTCGTTGTGCCCGAGGGTGTTATTAATATTATATTTATCTTCTATTAACAGATGAGGGTTTTTTTAACTGGGGGGAGACAGTTTTACCTCCGCCATGGAGGTTATGGTTTACCCCGCGTTGGTTTGCTTGTGCTTCTGTTTGTTTATTATCAGGATTATTCAAAATGTTATGAACGGATTTGGATGAAATTTTGTGGATGGGTGGGCCATCGTCCAAGGAAGAATTGATTAAATTTTGAGCCGGATCCACATCCGGATCCGGTGTATCCTCACAATAGCAGAGTATCTCGCACAATATCTTCAAAATTTCTCAATGAATTTCAATGAAATTTTGTGAAAAGGTGGACCAACGACCAAGAAACAATTGATTAATTTTGGGGGAGGATGCGGTCTTGGATCAGGATCTTTTTTAAATGGCTTAAGCAGAGGTATGAGCTCTCTGAGCGCTTTCTAGTCATCAACGAAACCGTCAGTGAGAGACCTTATTCCCACGTTGAGTAATATGGTCTGGAATTAGTAACAATGAAATAAACTTGTATGTCTTCAATATGAAGGAGTTAATATGATGGATAAATGGGGAAATTCATTGTTCCCAATCGGTGCGTTAGTGGACATTTGTGCTGGGAGGGGGTTGGTGATAGCCAATACCCTCTTCAGGCATAAAATG
Organism: Coenobita brevimanus; assembly: GCF_032717465.1. Lineage (NCBI taxonomy): Eukaryota > Metazoa > Arthropoda > Malacostraca > Decapoda > Coenobitidae > Coenobita > Coenobita brevimanus. The sequence continues at coordinate 21,065,209 of NC_137013.1, read as the reverse complement.
ATCCACAGGTATACATGGCGAGTGATGAGAAGGGTGGGTGGTGAACTGAATGAAAGGAAGGCAATGATTGATTATGTGTGTGTATGAAAGGATGCGAAGATGTGTAATGGATGCAAGAGCTTATAGAGGTTGGGGGAGTGGACTTTCTGATCACTACTTGGTGGTGGCCAGAATTAGGATTCAAGTAAGATGGAGGAATAGAAGAAGGGAAAGACGAGAGGAAGGAATAGTTGCAAGGAGAGTGGAAAGGTTACAAGAGGATGAGAAAAAGGCAGAGTATAAGAAAGAAGTGGAGGAACGATTGGGCAAATATGAATTGGAGCAGATGGGAGACGTGGAAGGTGTGGGTAGGATATTTACAGAAGAAATATGTGCAGCATGTGATCCGGTGTGTGGAAGGAAGAGAAGACGGAGGGGGGTGCAAGGAACAGCGTGGTGGACTGAAAAGGTGAGACAGGCTGTGGCACAAAAGAAGAAAGCATACAATGAATGGATGAGAAATAGGGGCGTGGAAGAAGTTGAGAGGCGGAAGAAAGAGTTATATGTATAAAGAGAGAGGTGAAAAGATTAGTAAGAGAGAGTAAGAAGAGAGTGGATGAGGAATTTTGAAGGAATTTGAGTGTAAAGTAGAGGGACTGTAAGAAAATGTTCTGGAAAGAGGTGAAAAGAGTAAGACAGGGTGGAAGTGAAGTTAGCAGGGGAGTGAAAGATAAAAATGGTAGATTACTAGTGGAGAAAGGAGAAAAAGCGGGCAGATGGAGAGAACATTTTAAGGAATTGTTGAACATAGAGGATGGAAGTAATGCGAGTATAAGTGGCTGGGGAATGGCTGGGAGAAGGAGGGAGGTGAGAAGACAGGAAGAAATCAGTAGGATAGAAGTTGTGGAAGCAATGAAGAAAGTTTAATTGGGGAAAGCCCCAGGAATTGATGGAGTGTGTGGTGAAATGCTGAAGCATGGGGGAGAGATAGTAGTAGAATGGATGTGGAAGATGTGCAGATTGGCCTGGGAGGAAGGTAGAGTCCCGGAGGATCGGAAGTCAGGTATAATTATTCCCTTGTACAAAGGAAAAGGGGAAAAAGAAGTGTGTGGTAATCATAGGGGCATTTGTCTTCTTAGTATAATAGGAAAAGTGTATGGTAGGATACTTATTGACAGAGTTAGAGAAAGAACAGAGAAATTAGTTGGAGAAGAACAGGGAGGCTTTAGGAAGGGAAGAGGTTGTGTAGATCAGATATTCATTCTTAGATCTTAAGTGGAAAAGTTTCTAGAGAAGGGAAAGAAATTATATGCGGCTTTCATGGATTTGGAGAAAGCATATGACAGGGTGGATAGACAAGGATTGTGGAAAGTGTTAAGAATATATGGAGCAGATGGGAAGTTGTTGAATGCTGTGAAGAGTATGTACGATGGTGCGAAGGCTGCAGTGCGTGTGTATGGTGAACTAAGTGAATTTTTCTCTTTGAAAGTTGGGTTGAAACAGGGATGTGTCATGTCTCCATGGTTGTTCAATCTGTACATGGATGGGGTAATAAAAGAGGTACAAGGTAGGGTAGTGGATGTTGGAGTGGCCCTGGTGAGAGAGGATAGTGTTTGGAAACTCCCTGTACTGTTGTTTGCAAATTATACTGTGTTGTTGAGTGAAGACGAAGGGGAGCTGCGAGGCTTGGTGGATGAGTTTGGGAGAGTGTGTAAGAAAGGAATCTACAGGTGAATGTAGGGAAGAGTAAAGTGATGGTCTTTGAGAGAGGTGAAGTCAGTGAATGTACAGCGAGGTTGGATGGTAAGGAATTGGAAAATTTGAGTACGTTTAAGTACTTGGGTAGTGTGATGAGTAAGGATGGAGGTTTGGAGGGTGAAGTGCTTGAAAGGGTACAGCAGGGAAGAAAGGTTGCTGGTTCTTTGAAAGCAGTGATAAGAAACAGGGAAGTGAGCATGGAAGTGAAAAAGTTACTACGTGACAGTACTGTGATACCAACTCTAACGTATGGAAGTGAAGCTTGGACGTTGTTGAAAGGACACAAGTCAAGAGTGAGAGTAGTGGAAATGAGTTATTTAAGAGGAGCCTGTGGAGTCACATGGAGAGACAGGCTGACGAATGAGGATATAAAGGAGCGTTGTGGTGTGGATGTGGATGTGATAGGAAGCGTTATGAGGAACACACTGAGGTGGTTTGGCCATGTGGAGAGGATGGAGGGTGAAAGACTGACGAAGAGAGTGTATGTGAGTGAGGTGGAGGGGAAAGAGGGAGGGGAGGCCGAGGATGAGAGGGCGGGCTGGGGGGGAGAGGTATATGAGGGGGGTGGGAGTTGGGAGCAGGGCAGTGAAATGGCGGGGGACAGGACGACTTGGAGGCGATTTGTTTGTGGCCACCCCAAACGGGATTGAGGCGTCTGGCAATAGATAGATAGATAGACAACCGGTGTCCATTTATTTTTTACTTAAGCACCCAACATAGTAATGCAGAGGAAACCATTTGGCTTTACTGTATACTGAGATACAACCCAGATGGTTTCCGCTACACCAAGACACCATTTACTACGCTGGACGGTAACGATATAACCATATCATGGCGCCTGGTGGTTTAGTGAGTAATTAAGGTGCTCCAATCGGATTAAGCCGGTGCAGCATTATATCCAAAGGATGGTTGGGGTTTATTGCTCACTTAATGCCACTCAGGGATGAGTGAGGCTGGTCACTCTCATCTTAAATGTCAGTACAAACTTGACTTGACTAGCCCCGGACTTCTATGCCTCTCATGGAGGAACTTAGGATTTGATGATATATGGATGAATGGATGGTACCTTACACTCTTTCTTAACTATTCAGTACTCTCCCCTCCTCCCTCGCTCTAGTCTCTCCTTTTCCCGCAGCCTTTCCATTCCTATGCTCCATCTCTCAGTTCCTCTCACATTCATTAAAGCTTTTCTCTCCTCTGTCCTGCCTCTCCCTCAGTGTTTTCCTTATCTCTTTCATTCTAGGTCTACCTCATGCTTCCTTTCCTGAATCCCCAAGTCTTTCCTTTTCCCCATGTATTTTTTTTTCACTACTATCCCCTCCATTCCTTGGTTCTCCCTCCTCCGACCCATTTCAACCTATCGACTCCTCGAGTCTAGACATACCAGTATCTTTAATGATATTGTCATGGATAATAACAGATAGAAGTGAATATCTGTGAACCCAATTGTGTGAGTCTCTCTTGATGCTACAACCAGAAGGGAGCCCTGGCAGGAGAAGGAGGAAGAGGAGGAGGAGGAGGAAAAATGTTTCAGTCATAGACTCAGTGCCAGAAAGAACTGTGGCTAGTGCAGGCTAATGCAATGCCTGTTAATGCTCTCACACACTCATCTCACCCTCACAAACCACTTACCACATCCATTAATTTTTGGCCAAGGGCTACTAGTTACGAGGAATTATACACTTCATTTGCTGGTGAGCTACAATACATATGTTGGAGGAATGTGAGCACATGAGGTCATGTATGTAGTTCACGAGAAAACTGCTGATTTCTTGTTGATAATTCTATGTTGTCATATGCAGATAGAGTTACATTAAGTGAATATTGACGCAACGTTGCTATAAACCTGCCGTGAATATCACATCGTGGTGCTGAAATTAGAACCGCCTGCTATACCTTACTACAAACAGTTTGTATTAAAGCTGAACCAGTATTAGACAAATCCATGGCAGGGAAAATACTCGTACAGCACTGAACGTTTTTTGCTCCTGGCATAGTTCGCCCTTCATTAAAGTTTTCTTGTGATCAAGATAATGAAATACCCATATTTTAATATACGAGATCTGATCAAGAATATCCGATCATATTTTTCCCTCATACACCGGTAGGAGCAAAGAGATGAGGCTCAGTGGAATGTGACCTTGAAAAGAGTTGCACATTCTCAAATGTGTTCAGCGCTACAACCCAACCAGGTCGATGCTGAACAGAATGTTTGATGATGTGTTCTTCTTCCTTGTTGCATTTTCGTTTTGTGCTGCAATGACCATGCGAATCAATCAAAGTTATTGCATCAAATTTTGTCAGAAACTTGGTGACATGCAATCTGGAACCATCAGGATGATTCAGGAGGCTTTTGGCGATAAAACTATGGGGGTTACACAAATTAAGGACTATACTTAGATTTTTTTTTTTTTTCTAAATCGAGGCGAATATGCTCTTGACAGGTTGGTGATGACTGGCTGCATGCAACATTTCTTCATAATCTCTTTACTTGTTAACATTAGTACTTGACAACATATTATATCTGAGGGGGAAAATTGGGTTTCTAAATGTTATTCCAACATGTTGCATTCAGACAGTCATCAACAACATGTCCAGCGCATCTTCGCCTTAATAAGAGAGAGAGAGAGAAAGAGAAAGAGAGAGAGAGAGAGAGAGAGAGAGAGAGAGTATAGTTCTGTAGTTTTGAAAAAGGGCAAAAGTACCAGGATGTTGTTCATTTCGAGTATGATTCAAAAAGTTAAATAATCAATTAAAAGTACTTCTTGGGAGCTCTTCGTTGGAATGCAGTCCGTCGCTAGAGATGAGAGTTGTGGGAGGCAGCTCCACCACGACAGTGCCCTAGCCAACTCATCTCATCGAGTATTTTTTTTTTTTTTTTTTTTTTTTACCAAACACAGGGTCACACAGGTCCGGCAGGATTCCTGGTGTCCTGCCATGGTTTTTTGTTTCTTTATTTTTCTTTTTTTTTTTTTTTTTTCCTGAACTGATGATGCCCGTGAAGGTGTTGAGATCTAAGGACCGCTGGGCTCAATGTGTAAACTCCCAAGGAGAATACTTTGGAGGGGTTTCAAGTCTGAACTCAGCAAGCAAGCATATTTTTTCCCCACCAGTTAATAGTCGGATACAATATGATCAGACGTCGTATGATAATATATTTCATTGTCTTGATGTGACTGATGCTGGCAGAACATACATTTAAGAGATTACAACAAACACGTAGAGACATCTTCCTAGCAGTAAGATATTTCAAGCATTCAAACATATGAACATAGGAATAATCACATACTGGTTTCAGAAAACTACTATATCTTCACTCCAACCAATATATATATTTTTCTTTCGCTTTACTTTAATTCGCTTAGAATAGGTTTCGACCTGGGTAGGTTATATACAAGCCGATATAAAAATTTCCATTACCACGCGGTTCTCCTAATGTTAAATCAATCGTTTGGTAGCAACGAGAATAAATTACATAACGACAACATCGCAACCAGTGACGTAAGTGGTCGTGTAACAGAGGACACAGCAGCACCAGTAATGTCTTTGCATGATCTAGTGTTTTTGCATAAGACAGGAGACGATGTGCGTTGCCAAACCAGTGGCTACTTGAGAATGGGAATTGATAACACAGGCGAGCCGCTGTTCCACATTTTGTTACACACACACACACACACACACACACACACACACACACACACAAATCCGTACCAGGTTCGGTGAAAGTTATATCCAATTAGTAGGTGGAATAACTCAGTAATATTCTGCAAACGTCAGTGTGAAAGGCAAGTGTCAGCTTCGTTATCAATCACTTATTTTTTTCCTTAGTGTACGTCGTGGAAGGAGGGAAGGATAAAACGTTTAGTTATACTTTTTATAGTGTGTATGAAGTAAGTCATTACTAAGTCTATATTCCTAAGTCTATATTCTCAAGACAGAAGTATTAACCAATTATCAATTCAGAGCAGCATGTTATTTGAAAATGTAAGCTTCATTATGACAGAAAATATTTTTTGAGCATCCCATCGAAGCCAGCGAGCGAGAACATTTACACAGTCACAGTTTTCTTTCCAGACGAAAAGATGGAAGTGTAAAAGGAGGCAACACTTGCTCATGCAAATTTGTGGAAATTTTGAACTTTGAACTTACAGCTATACATTATCTCTGTTTTATATGGTAATGAAGAATATATATGACCATGTGAAGCTAGTTTCCTCAAAATTCATCCAAATTTGTACAAGTGAAAAAGTAATCTTAACATGAACATCGCGCAAAACAAAATAATGCACAATTCATTGGCATCCTTCCCCAAATGCTTAATGAGAGTTCGTTAAAACATTTATACGGATTTTATGAGGGATTTATGTATTAGAAAATTCGTTTGATAACATCTGGTACAGTTGTCGCCATACGAAAAACAATCCAAGTTGGGCTTTGACGCGAGTCACGCGGCGCGACATGTTTTGTGGATATTTTTAATGGAAAGCCATCAAAACTACAATCATTTCATTCTCACGTTTATGTCCTTGCCTGCCTCTCTTCCTTTATTTCCTCCGCGTCCATGCTTGATTCCTCACTATGACCCCGACATACCAATTCCTCTTCGATTTTCCTCCCTTCTTCCCCCACCGTAATAAATATCTTCCTTTCTCTTCCTCCCTCCCTTGACTTATCTCCGTCCTGTCAAGAACCACTTTCGCCCTCAGTTAGCCCATGTTCTGACTCACTCTGTGTCTGACCCTCCCCCCATTACTGGTCTTAGGCTTGAGTGACCATCTCTTTGGTTGAGAGAGAGAGAGAGAGAGAGAGAGAGAGAGAGAGAGAGAGAGAGAGAGAGAGAGAGAGAGAGAGAGAGAGAGAGAGAGAGAGACAGAGAGAGAGAGAGAGAGAGAGAGACAGACAGACAGACAGACAGAGACAGACAGACAGAGAGAGACCAGAGGAAAGAAAGACTAGGGAAAGGACTGGGAAGGGATGGAGGAAGGGACAATAACACAAAGTCCCTGTTTGATGTAGTACCACAGTTAAAGTCTCGTGGAGCGACTATAGAGGGAAAGCAGGAGATAGGGATGGATGGAAGGAAATACAGAAGAGCTGAGGGAGAGAAGAAAGAGGAACTGAATGAATGAAGGAGAGAATAACCATGGTAAAGAACGAAAGAACGATAGAGAAAAATGTATAAGGAAATGTAGGAAGAAGTAAATATTGTGTTACATAGATCTACCTGAAAAGATGAGAAAGAAACACAAATAGCAGTTGCAAGATAAGATTTCACTGATCCACATTCTGAATGTGTGTTTTTTTTTTTTTCTGATTTAATGATTCATGCTGATTTCGCACAATTCGAGAGTGCTGATTTCGAATATACTTTCAAAAATAATGTACACCGTCAAAATTTTTTCACAAAACACATGAATATGTTTACGCAATGAAGGGAATACGGCCGGGCATTAAACGACACTATAATAGAAATTCACTAATGGCTACCACAAAAATGCATAAATGTGATGCGCAAGACAATTGATTAGCACTGGGAGTTAATCTAAGGCTGGAATCTCCTTCTCTTAGATTTCCTAGCGTATTCAGTGTCCGAACAGTGTTGCAAGCACCAGCAGTAATCTGCCATCATTTTGGCATTCCGTCTCCCTTGATACCTGTGCTTCATTGTCTTGATGTCCTGATGAAACCTTTCACCTTGTTCTTCACTGGTTGCGCCAAGATTCTCTGGGAAAAAGTTCGTGTGACTGTGCAAAAAAAAAAAAAAAAAAAAAAAAGTACTTTCACGCTCATGTTTGCCCCTAAGTCTCTCAACGACGTCAGGAGAGTTTCCATGATGGATTCAGCGTATTTTGCTTTCTCGTTCCCAAGAAAATTCGAAACTACGTTGGCAAATGCAGTCCAGCAATCTTTTTCACCTGGTGTCATGGATTTCACGAATTTCCCATCCTTTCATGGGCAGCCTTATTTTTGGGCCGTCGAGTATTCCTGACTTGAGTTATTCATCCGAAAGTGTGGGGAACTTCAAGCAAAGGTATTGGAAGCATGCACTTTCCTTGTCAAGAGCTTTTACAAATTGATTCATTAGACCTAATTTTATATGTAGTGGGGGCAGCAGAACCTTCTGAGGCTGAAATAGTGGTACATTTTTGATGTTCTTCTCTCCAATTGTGAACTGTTCTCTGGATGGCCATTCCTTTCCGTATCCATGTTCCTTCTTTGCACGGCTGTCCCAGAGACACAGAAATCAAGGAAATTTGGTGTATCCTTCTTGCTGAACTAAAACGATCGATAGCATCTTCAAGTCACCACACACCATCCAATTGTGATCACTGTATTTCATTTTTTCAAGAACCAGTTTCATTGTTTCGTATGTTTCTTTCAAGTTGACTGAATGGCCGATGAATGGAGGCAAGTTTGTTGCCGTTGTGCAGTAGCACACACTTCAAACTTCTCGTCAAACTGTCAATAAAGAGCCTCCATTCATCTGGGGTGTATTCACATCGCATCTTCTCAAGCAGCACTTTAATATCATTACAATAAAAAAAAAACATTTTCTTTTGTTAAGTAGTGCAGTAAATCTGCCTCTCGGATGTGGTATTTGATGTTTGTTCCAGGTGCCAACATGTTCTTATCCTTGAACCTTGACCCCGGTAATTCCACAGATGACTTTGGCATATTGAGATGCCTTACGAGATCGTTCCATTAGCCTGCGTGAATGGCCTCGTACTCTTGATATCGCTACTTGGCGGCATATTCATCGTCATTAGTACCAGATAGTTCAGGTACTGAACTTTCATCCGAACCTGCGACATCCAAAGTGGTGAAAGTAGGCACAGGGACTTCATCCGAGTGAGAAACAGGCAGCTACAATGAGGGATGATTGGGATACTCAGTGCAGGTTTGCAAGCTGAAACCAGACACACTGACCATGCAAAAATAGCAATCGTTCAGGTGGATTGGGGGTTCCCTCCATACTATCAGAACTCCAAAACTGAGACTCTTCTTTCGAGATTTTGTCCATTTCCTGAGGTTCTCAATACATGTCCTGCACACCTTAATGGGGGGCCCATGGTTTCTCTTGGTCACCAAAAGGAACACCAATGTAAGCACGATATGCTTTGCAAAACAAACTCTGGGAATATTGTGCATTGTTTTGGGGTGGTTAACCCCTAACTGCCGGCTGACGTGTATAGCAGTCACGATTTTGGGCGCGGAGCAACGCCGGTTGACGTGTATAGCCACGGGTGTCTTCCCACTACTCTTTGAACTTGAACTTAACCTTACCACACATGTAGCCCCTGGGGGGGGCAGGGTGAGCAGTTTGCCCCCCCTGGGAAAATTTTGGGGAAATGCTGAAAGGGAATTTGGCATAGTTCTTGTTAGTGATGAAATTTTTTTTTTTTTTTTTTTTCATTTTTCTACAAAAAACGTTATTATATTTTGTTTTTTATTGTTTTTTTTTACTAATTTACCGGTACGAATATTTTTGATTATTATTAAACCATTTTCTATTCCAAAAGTTAATATTTTGGGGGTCAAACATTAGTCAGACATTCTGACAGTCCTGAAAAGAGTAAAAATACAATTAATATTTCACCTGTAACCTGTTTGAACTGTGTTGACAAGGTGTTTATATATTCCAAAATTTGCAAGAAATTAATCAAGTTTCCTACTCACGTTAGAGGAGGTATTAGGTAACAGGGCCAGGAGTCAGGACTAGAACCTCTGATGAGTCTCACCTTCAGGCTTTGTAACTGACTGCCTTATACCTTATAACCACAGTTTCTTCACTCCTTTCTTAATTCTTGTTCTCATGACCGCAATTATTTGATAATACTGCTTCAGCCCAAAGCTCAAGCTGTATCAGTGTTTGTAAAAAGGACCTCTACAGTAAGTACAACAAAAGCAAACAAGATCTGTATCATTCATAATGTAACAAAGATAGGGTAGGGAGCTACAACAATCTCAGTATTTTACCTTTATTCTGTGTACAGTTAATGAACACCAGATTAATAAAGACTAGAAAAGGTATATAAATTAAAATACTTGTTTTGGTAGATTAACTTTTGCCAAGTAGAACAAAAACAAAAGTATTTTCAATTTTGGCTCCGATACTACTGTATTGAACATCTTGAGCCTTGCCTCTTTAATTCCAAATATTCTGAGCTTGTGCACTCATCTGTAGCAAATTTCAACCTAATTAACATCAGATTCTTCATCTGCTTTGTCACTACCCATGTCAATTACTTCCATGTCATCAGAAGCACACGGCTATCCTCATCGTTGCTGTCACTTACAGCAGACGTTGAAAGTTTGTCTGCATTCTCACTTGCAGCCTGAATGCTAGGGTCTCTGAGAATTTTAGTGTTGGGTTGACCTGTAGTCATAGTAGAAAGAACATCATCTTCAGTTAGTTTCAGGTTACGAGCAGTATAAACAAGCTTGGCAGCTTTGTCAGTTGTAAGTTGGTTTCTCTTCAGTGATTGTACATTTGCATGCTTGCTAAAGCTCCTCTGCTGCAGCACTTGTTGGAGGTAAATTTAAAATACCTGTTGCTAATTTTGATAGCTGAGTTGAACCACAAAGGCCACACCACCAAGATGTTTCAGATGTGTGATTTACTGCAGTCCAAATGAAAGATTTGCCAAAAATCTTCTGATTGGATCGATAATCTGCCAATTTACCCATAACTACAGAAACATAAGTATTTGGTATATTCTTAGCAATATCATATAATAACCTTTAAAAGAAATATTTTTGTCTACTAAAAAAACAATAAAAAGCAAGTCTTTTTTTCTATTTGTTTTATTGGAAAAAAAAAAAAACATTTTTAATTAAAAAACGAACGCTTTTTTCTTTTGTTGCCTTGTATCACGTGTTCTTGTATGGCAATACAGTTTTCCTAATTTTACCACTTGTATATTAAACAATATTAACTATTTCCAAAAATATTTATTTGGGAACAATAATTTCCTTTGAAATTGAAAGCGAGACTAAATATTATAAAAACCTTTGAGAAAAAAGACCAGTTATAACTTAACAACTTCCCATCACGTTAGATTATGTGGTTTAAAATTAGAACTCTAATGATGTTTGGACTTGAATCCTGATGAGGTGTAAAACTGGTCTTGCTGTCCCCTCAACCACATCCTCTCACCCTGTAGCCAGTTGCAAACAAACTCTTATTGAGCCATCCCTGCTGCTCAAGAAAAACTAGCCGGCATAGTGGATGAGGAGCGCCACAGTTATGAATCAATCTGTGGATATTTTCTGGGAAGTTGATCATTGGCACAGATGAATTAAGTATGACCCATTTAAAGTATCTATATCTGAAAACAGTACGGGCTATTAATTCCGGTGTCATAAACATAAGTTAATAGTAATAGAAAGTCCTTTACTGGTGAAGAAAATACAAGTACAATGTGTTTCAGTTCTCTCTCTCTCTCTCTCTCTCTTTTGTCTTCTGTCTATCGATCATTCTGTCTATCGATCAGGCTGTCCATCAGTTTCATGCCCCTTCACTTGCGAATACTCTATACGTATATTGTCACGAATTTGTGAGATTGTGTATTTATATCAATTCGTGAGATTGTACTTTGGTGGGAAGCCACGAACTCTAGTGGAATGCCCACTGTGTCACTCAGTTTAACCGTCCTTGTATGCACTTTGATCAGGATGGTTTTTCAGAGCATTCGTCTCTGCTTCAAAAGTGACTGTTCTTATGCATGACATTAGTGCTTCGTTGAGTGATTTTATTGAGTGTGTATATCGTTCGCCCTGCCTCTGTTACCGTTGAAGTTAGGCCACACCCACTTCCAGTGAACATGCCTATTACTCACGCTCCTGTACCCGGCTTGATTCGTCAGTTGGTGTTGGTCAGCCACAGTAGTAAGGAGTCATCGTGCGCAGTGCTGAGAGCAGGCCCCCTCATCATAGTGCCTACAGTCTCCAGCGGTTTAACGATTCCCTGTATCTCTCCACCGAGTTGGTGATCAGCTGTAGTGACCTTAGCAGTGAATTACAGCGCCTTCCCTCCAGAAATTGAAAGTTCATAGGATGTTTGACAAACGTTTGTCAAAAGCTTGCAAGCCTGAAACCACAAGCCTAAAATGTGCTTTATACAAACCTGTAGCGAGCCTTATTCTGTAAACATCTCCGGGCATGCACAAGCTTTCGATGAGCTTGTAACAAACCTGATTTACATGCTTTCTACAAACCTTGCAGAAGCTTTAGTATGCTGGTATACTGGCCTTAATATGCTTGAAATAAACTTTCTTTTCCCATTCAATCCCGATACTTACTGCCTCCTGGATAATTGGGTGACTCAGTCCAATTATGAGAGGAGTGAAAAAATGTAGTACAGGTATATAATGACCAATTAAACACTGCAGGCTAGTAATAGATCATGCACTGTAAGAAAATTTTATTCACATTATAAAAGTACGAAAATATAGGTTATATAATATCTTCCCAAAGTATAATGCCACAAAACATACTTGTCACAAAAACTACCAAATATTTGAGTATTAAAATAAAAATACATATATAAAAATGACACCATTAAGGGTATTATAAGAAGCAGATGAAGTACTGTACAATAAGAAAACTGTGAAAAGAGATAATGCCAGATTTAATCGTGATATAGGTGTAGCCTTTAGGACATAAAGAATGCACATAGGCTAGATACTGAGTGAAATTTTTTCGAGTGATATCGAGGGTAATGTCAGTAGAGGTAGACCTCATTTAGCGGAGTTTACTGAACTGGGGAGAGGAAAGGAAGAGGAGTGTTTGAGGAAGTGAGGATTCAGTAGCTTGGAGGCAGTTCTCTCGTGGCCATCCCATTTGGGGTTTACCAGCAGAGAACGAGGCATTGGAAATAATGAGCAGGAAGTGACAAACGTAAAAATCATGTAGACAGTACATACCAACCCATTCCTCTCTTTGCCCTTAATCATAAAAATGAAATCTTATTGATATCTTAAGTAAATGAGATTACTAATTTACTAAGTATTATATACAGTATACCTATCTAGAGCCTCACACATTAATTGCATAAGAAGTGGCCACGAACAAACCGGCTCTCTGTCATCCTGTCACCCATCATTTGCCTGCCCTCCCTCCAACTCACTCCCCCCCCACTCATATATCTCTCAACTCCATCCCTCCCCTTCATCTTTGGTCTCCCCCTCCCCCTCATTCTCATACACATTCCTAGTCAGCCTTTCACTCTCCATCCTCTCCACATAGCCAAACCACCTCATGGTATTTCTCCTAACATTCTCACATCCGCCTCAATATCAAAACGTTTGTTGACTTCCTCATTTGTCAGTCTTTTCACGTAGTTCCACATGCACCTCTCAAGTAACTCATTTCCACTTCTCTCACTCTTGACTTATGTCCTTCCAACACAGTCCATGCTTTGCTTCAATATGTTAAAGTGTGGACTACAATACATCATGCAGTGACCTTTAACTTCAATGCTCACTTCTCTGTTCCTATCACTGCTTTCAGTGAACCAGCAACCTTCCTTTCATTCTGCACTCTTTCAAGCACTTCACTCTCCAGACCCCCGTCCTTGGACATCACACTTCCTAAGTACTTGAACGAGTTCACAAACTCCATTCTAAATACACAGTACAGTACATAATGCAGAAAAAAACAATCCACTACACTTCACTCCAGAAATAGCAAATCTGAGATAATAAAAACCTCAATGCAATTACATACATGTGTGAAAATATATATATATATATATATATATATATATAAATATATATATGTATTGTTACATAGCCTATGATTTCATCATCCTTTGTGTAATTTTAACGCTCAGTTGCTGCATGTTTCAGCACGAGCGTGTTCTGCCTCAGTCCCCCCCTTCTACCGTTTTAGTAAAGTCGTTCTCTCTGTTATTCAGAGCGGGATTTTCAGCTTTTTGTCCCCATGGTTTCATTTGCGCGTCCTTCTTACAAGTTGTATCAAGCTCTCCTGGCCCCTATATAATGAGCTCAGTCTCTGCATCATTGCCACTTAGATCTGCTCCTCATTTTGTTCACATCTCTGTCCTCCCCTGTACAGATATTATTATTGTGAGTGCTCAAGAAATCTCCAAACATCTAGCAGCTGTGTGTAATTTGAGTATAACTGTTGTTGCATTTTTTCTTGTACTGTGTAGCATAAGTTTAATTTGTAGGCCTAGTGAAGTTTTTGTAATTCACGTAGGGATCTTTATGTCCATCAGTTTTAATATTAGTTTGTATCTGTAATAATTTATCTGGCATTCACTGAGTATTATCTGGTATCTCATTTTATCAGGGCTGACTTAGATAAATTTACTCTTGCTAATTTCTGTGTTAATAGAGGCTATTGCAGTTGACCCTATATTATTTAACCTGTTTATTTGCCATTACATTATCCTTGCATATGAGTTCTGAATGTTTTGTTGTTAGTTTGTGCATTAAACTTTAACTTGTAATTTTACCTAACTCTTTTGTTTTGAACTCTGGAACTTTACGGGACAGGTAGTGACTCTTTAGCATTCTCACTTGTGAAGTGTACGTTATCTTTTCTCTGTTCCGTAACATAAATTTAAGGACATCTCTTATCAGGATATTCAGGATATTATCATAAGGATATTGCTTGATATTTTGTGACTGTTACTTATTAATTATGTCTACTATTACTAAGCTTGATGAAGCCAAAGATTTTTTGTCAAATGTGCAAACAGTGTGTGATGTAGAAAACAGAACAAAGAATGAACTTAAGATTGTTGCTCAACAATTGGGATTTGTTGTTCGCTCTCATCATTCTAAAGATCAAATTGTTGACATGATTAATGAAAGCTTGTTTAATGTAACTCCTCCAAATGAGCAAACGCAGATTGAATTAGCTAAGTTACAGCTAGCCCTGCAGGAGTCTCGTGCTAGGGAGGCTGAGGCACAAGTTGAAATTGCTAGGATTCAGGCAGACCATGGGTATCGCATGAAACAAGGTGGAACTGGATCATCTAGCTCTGATGATTTTGATGTGGCTAAAAATGTTAAATTTGTCCCTCCTTTTAATGAATCTGATTTAACAAAGTATTTTCAGTTGTTTGAGAGGGTAGCTACAGGTTTTAATTGGCCAAAAAAGTATTGGCCAGTACTCCTTCAAACTGTTCTCACCGGTAAAGCTCAAGTAACTTATGCATCTTTTCCTCAGGATCAATCTGATAATTATGATGTAGTTAAGAGCTTGATTCTTAAGGCCTATGAGCTTGTTCCTGAAGCCTATAGAGTAAAATTTAGGACAACTTACAAGCAAGCTAAGCAATCTCATGTTCCTGAAGCCTATAGAGTAAAATTTAGGACAACTTACAAGCAAGATAAGCAATCTCATGTTGAGTATGCAAAAATCAAAGAAGATCTGTTAGAGCAGTGGTTAAATTCTAAGAATGTGGATTCTGATTTTGACAAATTTAAGCAGTTGATTTTGCTGGAGGACTTCAAAAGGTGTGTTAATAATGATGTAAGCCTATATCTTGATGAGAAAAGAATAGATAATTTGTCTGATGCTGCAGTTTTAGCTGATGAGTATGTTATCACTCACAAGAGATATTCTAGAGAAAAAGAGAAAGCTGAGAGTAAGTACGTTGCCTCTACTCAGAGTACAGGTAACAGGAAAGAGAATAAGGATGATGTTTCTCAGGAAGTAAATACCAGCTTCACCTCTAGATTTCAGAAAAGTAAATGTACTTATTGTAGTAAGCTTGGTCATACTACGGAGAGATGTTTCAGGAGACAGCGTGATGTGAACAAAAAGGAGTCTTTAAATATTCAGTCAATTGGTCTAGTGTCCACCCTTGAGAGTTCCCAGAATTCTTTAACTGAGTTAACTGAACCTGCTTTAAGGGGTAACTTAAATTTTCATGATGGAGCTCCTCTTTTGAGCAGTAACGTGGGTGACACTCTCAAGAGTTCATGTGCTAATTTCCTGTCTGATGGTTTTGTCAGTCCTCTGGACAGTAATGACAGGAAATCAGTTAAAATATATCGTGATACAGGTGCTTGCCAATCCCTTATGCTGACCAGTGTTCTAGGCTCTAATGTTAATTCCTCTGATGAAACTGTAATCTTACAAGGTGTAGGGAATAATTACTTCTCTGTCCCTCTGTGCAGAGTGAATTTAGAGTCTGGTTTGGTTAATGGTTCCGTTATGGTTGGGTTGGTTGAGACACTCCCAATGTCAGGTGTAACTTTCTTACTTGGAAATGATATTGGTGGAAGTCAAGTGTGTCCAGCTCCTCAGTTGTCTAGTGAGCCAGTGGCTGTGACCCAGGATTGTGATGTCCCTGATGTGTTCCCTGCATGTGCTGTCACTAGGGCTAAGTCTAAAGTTACTGGTGATTTAGAGGATAATGATGATGATGATGTTATCCTAGCTGACACTTTTCTTGCTAATTTGGACCACTCACCAGATGAGGGAGTACCCCGTAGTGTTGATAATTTGTCTCGTCAAGAGTTGGTTGAGTTGCAGGTTGCTGACCCTGAGTTGAAAGGTCTAGCTAACTCTGCTTACAGTGAAGAAGAGTCAGCCGGTGCTTCTACTTGTTATTATGTAAAGTCAGGAGTACTTATGAGGAAGTGGAGACCCCCAACAGCATCAGCCGACTGTGAATGGGAGGTTGTACATCAAGTTGTCATCCCTCGTGTTTGTAGGCAGGATATCATTCGAGTGGCTCATGATTCCAGTTTGGCAGGACACCTTGGAGTGAGGAAGACTGTGGCACGCATTTTGAAACACTTCTACTGGCCAGGTATCTTCAGGGATGTTTCCTGGTATTGTAAGTCTTGTCACACCTGTCAAGTTGTGGGGAAGTGTAATCAGACCGAAAAGGTTGCACCTCTAGTTCCCATTCCTCCTTTTGAGGCGCCTTTCACCCGTGTGTTGGTGGATATTGTGGGCCCTCTTCCTAAGACTTCTTCAGGATTTTCTTATGTGTTGACCATGATTGATATGGCTACTCGTTATCCTGAAGCCATTCCACTTAGAAATATCTCAGCAAAGAACGTGGTTAAGGAAATGCTAGGGTTCTTCACAAAGTTTGGTCTGCCCAAGGAGGTACAGTCAGACCGGGGAAGTAATTTCATGTCAAATGTTTTCAAGCAGTCTCTGAAAGAGTTGGGGATCACCCAGATCACGTCTTCAGCTTACCATCCCCAGACTCAAGGAGCGTTGGAGAGATATCATCAAACACTCAAATCGATGCTCAAGAAATACTGTTTGGAACATCAGAAAGACTGGGATAAAGGTCTTCCATTCGTTGTGTTTGCTGCAAGAGAATCTCCAAATGAATCACTGGGCTTCTCTCCTTTTGAACTACTGTTTGGCCATGAAGTAAGAGGACCCCTTAAGTTACTCAAGGAATGCTAGCTGTCGGAGGAAGATGACGTCAACCTGCTGGAGTATGTGATGAAGTTCAAAGAACGGCTGTCCACTGCTTTACAGCTGGTGAGAGAGAATTTAGGAGCTGCTCAGGAGAAGATGAAGACTTGGTATGATAAGAAGTCCAGGTTACGCCACTTTGAGCCAGGAGATCAGGTTTTGATTCTGCTACCAGTTCATGGGCAACCTCTTCAAGCCAAGTTTAGTGGCCCTTATTTCGTGGAGAAGAAACTCAGTGATGTCAACTATGTCATCGCCACACCAGATCGTAGAAAGAGCAAGCAACTATGTCACATCAACATGCTAAAGGTATATCACAGGCGGGACGAAAATAATCCAGTCTGCACTGTAGCTGTTCCACCCGAGTCTGCAAGTGAAGCTCTCCCATGCAGTATGAGCCTGAGTGATAGTTTCGGGAAGAATCCTGATATCATGAATGATCTCCAGACTAAGCTTTCTCATTTACCTCCCGAGGAAAGGCAGGAGTTTTCGGCATTACTGCAGGAGTACCCGCAAGTGTTCCGTGCCACTCCAGGAAGAACTACTGTGTTGATGCATGATGTTGATGTTGGAGACGCAATGCCAATTAAACTGCCTCCTTACCGTGTGAACCCAGTGAAAGTTCCTCTCATCGAGAAGGAGCTTGGCTACCTGTTGGACCACAAGATGATTGAGCCCTGTCAGAGCGAGTGGAGTTCTCCTGTCACTCTAGTCCCTAAGCCAGGTGGGTCACAGCGGCTTTGCATTGACTACAGCCATGTTAATCAGATAACCAAAACAGACACTTACCCTCTCCCTCGCGTGGAAGATTGCATAGACAAGATCGGAAAGGCTAGGTACATAAGTAGGTTTACAGACTGTTTTAGATTAATAAGAAATTTCCTTTGTAAATTTCTTTTTTCTTTGTGGGGAGGTGTTACATAGCCTATGATTTCATCATCCTTTGTGTAATTTTAACACACAGTATGCTGCATGTTTGATCACGAGCGTGTTCTGCCTCAGTCCCCCCCTTCTACCGTTATAGTAGAGTAAGTCGTCCTTTCTGTTGTTCAGAGCAGGATTGTCAGCTCTTTGTCCCCTATGGCTTCATTTGCGCGTCCTTCTTACAAGTTGTATCAAGCTCTGCTGGCCCCTATATAATGAGCTCAGTCTCTGCATTATTGCCACTTAGATCTACTCCTCATTTTGTTCACATCTCTGTCGTCCCCTGTACAGTTATTGTTGTGAGTGCTCTGGAAGTCTCCAACCATCTAGCAGCTGTGTAATTTGAGTATAATTGTTATTGCATTTTTTTCCTTGTACTGTATAGCGTAGGGTGTTGATTTGTAGGCCTAGTGAGTTTTTTTTTGTAATTTATCTAGGATTCATTTTGTCAGCCAGTTTTTATATTTTTTTGTATATGTAATCATTTATCTTGCATTAACTGAGCATTACCCAGTGTATTTTCATTTTATCATGGCTGACTTAGATAAATTTACTCTTGCTAATTTCGTGTTAATAGAGGCTATTGCAGTTAACCATATATTTAACCTTTTTTTTTGCCATTACATTATCCTTATGAGTCCTGAATATTTTGTTGTTAGTTTGAGCATTAAACTTTAACTTTTAATTATACCTAACTCTTTTGTTTTGAACCTGGAACTTTACGGGACAGTAGTGTTTTTTTAGTATTCTCACTTAAAGTGTACATCATCTTTCTTTGTTCCGTAACAATATATATATATATATATATATATATATATATATATATATATATAACAGAACGGAGGAAGGAAAAACAAATGGGGAAAAAAAAAAAATCCATACCCCAGATTACTGGTGTCCTCCATTCATAAAATATCTGTAACAGTTAGACTTGAACAGTTGTGGGTTGAAATTTGGAGGAAAACAACTCTGGGGGAGCGAGTTCCAGAGAGATGCAGTTCGGGGAATGAAAGAATTCTGATAGGCAGAAGTCCTGCAATATGGTTGAGTGACATTCCAGTCATGAGCGCTACCAGATACCCGTGTGTATATATATATATATATATATATATATATATATATATATATATATATATATATTGTTACATAGCCTATGATTTCATCATCCTTTGTGTAATTTTAACGCACAGTTGCTGCATGTTTGATCACGAGCGTGTTCTGCCTCAGTCCCCCCCTTCTACCGTTATAGTAGAGTAAGTCGTTCTCTCTGTTATTCAAAGCAGAATTGTCAGCTCTTTGTCCCCATGGCTTCATTTGCGCGTCCTTCTTACAAGTTGTATCAAGCTCTCCTGGCCCCTATATAATGAGCTCAGTCTCTGCATCATTGCCCCTTAGATCTGCTCCTCATTTTGTTCACATCTCTGTCCTCCCCTGTACAGATATTATTATTGTGAGTGCTCAAGAAATCTCCAAACATCTAGCAGCTGTGTGTAATTTGAGTATAACTGTTGTATTTTTTTTCTTGTGCTGTGTAGCATAGGGTTAGTTCTTAGGCCTAGTGAGGTCTTTGTGATTAATGTTGGGTTTTATATCAGTCATTTTTGATAAAAGGTTGTATCTGTAATAATTTATCTTGCATTAACTGAGCATTACCAGGTGTATTTTCATTTTATCAGGGCTGACTTAGATAAATTTACTTTTGCTAATTTCGTGTTAATAGAGGCTATTGCAGTTAACCATATATTTAACCTGTTTATTTGCCATTACATTATCCTTATGAGTCCTGAATGTTTTGTTGTTAGTTTGAGCATTAAACTTTAACATGTAATTTTACCTAACTCTTTTGTTTTGAACCTGGAACTTTACGGGACAGTAGTGATTTTTAGTATTCTCACTTAAAGTGTACATTATCTTTCTCTGTTCCGTAACATAAATTTGGCGACCTCTTATCAGGATATTCAGGATATTATCATAAGGATATTGCTTGATATTTTGTGACTGTGATTTATTCATGATGTCTACTATTACTACACTTGATGAAGCCAAAGATTTTTTGTCAAATGTGCAAACAGTGTGTGATGTAGAAAACAGAACAAAGAATGAGCTTAAGCTTGTTGCTCAACAATTGGGAATTGTTGTTCGCTCTCATCATTCTAAAGATCAAATTGTTGACATGATTAATGAAAGCTTGTTTAATGTAACTCCTCCAAATGAGCAAACGCAGATTGAATTAGCTAAGTTACAGCTAGCCCTGCAGGAGGCCCGTGCTAAGGAGGCTGAGTTTCACGCACAAGTTGAACTTGCTAGGATTCAGGCAGACCATGAGTATCGCATGAAACAATGTGGAACTGGATCATCTAGCTCTGATGATTTTGATGTGGCTAAAAATGTTAAACTTGTCCCTCCTTTTAATGAATCTGATTTAACAAAGTATTTTGGTTTTAATTGGCCTAAGGAGTATTGGCCAGTACTCCTTCAAACTGTTCTCACCGGTAAAGCTCAAGTAACTTATGCATCTTTACCTCAGGATCAGTCTGATAATTATGATGTAGTTAAGAGCTTGATTCTTAAGGCCTATGAGCTTGTTCCTGAAGCCTATAGAGTAAAATTTAGGACAACTTACAAGCAAGATAAGCAATCCCATGTTGAGTATGCAAAAATCAAAGAAGATCTGTTAGAGCAGTGGTTAAATTCTAAGAATGTGGATTCTGATTTTGGTAAATTTAAGCAGTTGATTTTGCTGGAGGACTTCAAAAGGTGTATTAGTAAAGATGTAAGCCTATATCTTGATGAGAGAAGAATAGATCATTTGTCTGATGCTGCAGTTTTAGCTGATGAGTATGTTCTCACTCACAAGAGATATTCTAGAGAAAAAGGGAAAGCTGAGAGTAAGTACGTTGCCTCTACTCAGAGTACAGGTAACAGGAAAGAGAATAAAGATGATGTTTCTCAGGAAGTAAATACCAGCTTCACCTCTAGATTTCAGAAAAGTAAATGTACTTATTGTAGTAAGCTTGGTCATACTACGGAGAGATGTTTCAGGAGACAGCGTGATGTGAACAAAAAGGAGTCTTTAAATATTCAGTCAATTGGTCTAGTGTCCACTCTTGAGAGTTCCCAGAATTCTTTAACTGAGTTAACTGACCCTGCTTTGAGGGGTAACTTAAATTCTCATGATGGAGCTCCTCTTTTGAGCAGTAACGTGGGTGACACTCTCAAGAGTTCATGTGCTAATTTCCTGTCTGATGGTTTTGTCAGTCCTCTGGACAGTAATGACAGGAAATCAGTTAAAATATATCGTGATACAGGTGCTTGCCAATCCCTTATGCTGACCAGTGTTCTAGGCTCTAATGTTAATTCCTCTGATGAAACTGTAATCTTACAAGGTGTAGGGAATAATTACTTCTCTGTC
This sequence comes from Coenobita brevimanus, assembly GCF_032717465.1. NCBI lineage: Eukaryota > Metazoa > Arthropoda > Malacostraca > Decapoda > Coenobitidae > Coenobita > Coenobita brevimanus. Next base: position 21,043,713 of record NC_137013.1, on the reverse strand, counting down.
CCTCTGTGCAGAGTGAATTTAGAGTCTGGTTTGGTTAATGGTTCCGTTATGGTTGGGTTGGTTGAGACACTCCCAATGTCAGGTGTAACTTTCTTACTTGGAAATGATATTGGTGGAAGTCAAGTGTGTCCAGCTCCTCAGTTGTCTAGTGAGCCAGTGGCTGCGACCCAGGATTGTGATGTCCCTGATGTGTTCCCTGCATGTGCTGTCACTAGGGCTAAGTCTAAAGTTACTGGTGATTTAGAGGATAATGATGATGATGATGTTATCCTAGCTGACACTTTTCTTGCTAATTTGGACCACTCACCAGATGAGGGAGTACCCCGTAGTGTTGATAATTTGTCTCGTCAAGAGTTGGTTGAGTTGCAGGTTGCTGACCCTGAGTTGAAAGGTCTAGCTAACTCTGCTTACAGTGAAGAAGAGTCAGCCGGTGCTTCTACTTGTTATTATGTAAAGTCAGGAGTACTTATGAGGAAGTGGAGACCCCCAATAGCATCAGCCGACTGTGAATGGGAGGTTGTACATCAAGTTGTCATCCCTCGTGTTTGTAGGCAGGATATCATTCGAGTGGCTCATGATTCCAGTTTGGCAGGACACCTTGGAGTGAGGAAGACTGTGGCACGCATTTTGAAACACTTCTACTGGCCAGGTATCTTCAGGGATGTTTCCTGGTATTGTAAGTCTTGTCACACCTGTCAAGTTGTGGGGAAGTGTAATCAGACCGAAAAGGTTGCACCTCTAGTTCCCATTCCTCCTTTTGAGGCGCCTTTCACCCGTGTGTTGGTGGATATTGTGGGCCCTCTTCCTAAGACTTCTTCAGGATTTTCTTATGTGTTGACCATGATTGATATGGCTACTCGTTATCCTGAAGCCATTCCACTTAGAAATATCTCAGCAAAGAACGTAGTTAAGGAAATGCTAGGGTTCTTCACAAAGTTTGGTCTGCCCAAGGAGGTACAGTCAGACCGGGGAAGTAATTTCATGTCAAATGTTTTCAAGCAGTCTCTAAAAGAGTTGGGCATCACCCAGATCACGTCTTCAGCTTACCATCCCCAGACCCAAGGAGCGTTGGAGAGATATCATCAAACACTCAAATCGATGCTCAAGAAATACTGTTTGGAACATCAGAAAGACTGGGATAAAGGTCTTCCATTCGTTGTGTTTGCCGCAAGAGAATCTCCAAATGAATCACTGGGCTTCTCACCTTTGAACTACTGTTTGGCCATGAAGTAAGAGGACCCCTTAAGTTACTCAAGGAATGCTGGCTGTCGGAGGAAGATGACGTCAACCTGCTGGAGTATGTGATGAAGTTCAAAGAACGGCTGTCCACTGCTTTACAGCTGGCGAGAGAGAATTTAGGAGCTGCTCAGGAGAAGATGAAGACTTGGTATGATAAGAAGTCCAGGTTACGCCACTTTCAGCCAGGAGATCAGGTTTTGATTCTGCTACCAGTTCATGGGCAACCTCTTCAAGCCAAGTTTAGTGGCCCTTATTTCGTGGAGAAGAAACTCAGTGATGTCAACTATGTCATCGCCACACCAGATCGTAGAAAGAGCAAGCAACTATGTCACATCAACATGCTAAAGGTATATCACAGGCGGGACGAAAATAATCCAGTCTGCACTGTAGCTGTTCCACCCGAGTCTGCAAGTGAAGCTCTCCCATGCAGTATGAGCCTGAGTGATAGTTTCGGGAAGAATCCTGATATCATGAATGATCTCCAGACTAAGCTTTCTCATCTACCTCCCAAGGAAAGGCAGGAGTTTTCGGCATTACTGCAGGAGTACCCGCAAGTGTTCTGTGCCACTCCAGGAAGAACCACTGTGTTGATGCATGATGTCGATGTTGGAGACGCAAAGCCAATTAAATTGCCTCCTTACCGTGTGAACCCAGTGAAAGTTCCTCTCATCCAGAAGGAGCTTGGCTACCTGTTGGACCACAAGATGATTGAGCCCTGTCAGAGCGAGTGGAGTTCTCCTGTCACTCTGGTCCCTAAGCCAGGTCGGTCACAGCGGCTTTGCATTGACTACAGACGTGTTAATCAGATAACCAAAACAGACACTTACCCTCTCTCTCGCGTGGAAGATTGCATAGACAAGATCGGAAAGGCTAGGTACATAAGTAAGTTTGATTTGTTAAAGGGATACTGGCAAGTGCCTATGACTGAACGTGCTAGGGAGATCTCATGTTTTGTAACACTAGGAAAGACTTTTGCATGTTCAGTAATGCCATATGGTATGAAGAATGCACCAGCCACATTTCAGAAGCTCATGAATGTTGTAACAGAGGGTTTGGCAGGGTGTGTTGTTTATATTGATGATGTATTAATCTTCAGTGACAACTGGAAAGATCACCTATGCCATGTCAGTAAATTTCTTGAGCGTTTGGTTCATGCTAATCTTGTAGCTAATTTATCAAAGTGTGAGTTTGGTCAAGCTAAAGTTCAGTACCTTGGGTATGTAATTGGTGATGGACATGTTGCACCACCAGGAGCTAAGGTTCAGGTTATAAGTGATCTTCCCAGACCTAAAAGTAGGAAGGAGCTACAAAGATTTTTGGGAATGGTAGGTTATTACAGGAGATTTGTTCTTAACTTTTCTATTCTTGTATCACCACTTACAGACCTACTGAAAAAGGGAGTTAAATTTGTCTGGACCGATAACTGTGAATCCTCTTTCAACAAACTTAAAGCTATTCTATTAAGTCAGCGAGTGCTCGCTACTCCAAATTTTGCTAAGCCTTTTAAGATGGCTGTTGATGCAAGTGATACAGGAGCTGGGGCTGTTTTGCTGCAAAAGGATGATCAGGGTATTGAACATCCTGTATCTTATTACAGTAAGAAGTTCACTCCACCTCAAAAGAACTACTCAACTATTGAGAAAGAGCTTTTGGCCTTGATTTTGGGTTTACAGCATTTTTCATTTTATTTGTGTTCTGGTTTTGACCCCATAGTCATTTATACCGATCATAACCCACTGAAATTCCTTAGTAAGTTTAAAGATAAAAATCAGAGATTGACAAGATGGAGTCTACTTCTTCAGGAGTATTCATTAGACATACAACATGTCAAGGGGAAAGAAAATGTTATTGCAGATTGCTTATCTAGACTTTAGACAAATTGTTTTAGAGTAATAAGAAATTTCCTTTGTAAATTTCTTTTTCTTTGTGGGGAGGTTTTACATAGCCTATGATTTCATCATCCTTTGTGTAATTTTAACGCACAGTTGCTGCATGTTTGATCACGAGCGTGTTCTGCCTCAGTCCCCCCCTTCTACCGTTATAGTAGAGTAAGTCGTTCTCTCTGTTATTCAAAGCGGGATTGTCAGCTCTTTGTCCCCATGGCTTCATTTGCGCGTCCTTCTTACAAGTTGTATCAAGCTCTCCTGGCCCCTATATAATGAGCTCAGTCTCTGCATCATTGCCCCTTAGATCTGCTCCTCATTTTGTTCACATCTATGTCCTCCCCTGTACAGATATTATTATTGTGAGTGCTCAAGAAATCTCCAAACATCTAGCAGCTGTGTGTAATTTGAGTATAACTGTTGTATTTTTTTTCTTGTGCTGTGTAGCATAGGGTTAGTTCTTAGGCCTAGTGAGGTCTTTGTGATTAATGTTGGGTTTTATATCAGTCATTTTTGATAATAGTTTGTATCTGTAATAATTTACCTTGCATTAACTGAGCATTACCAGGTGTATTTTCATTTTATCAGGGCTGACTTAGATAAATTTACTCTTGCTAATTTCGTGTTAATAGAGGCTATTGCAGTTAACCATATATTTAACCTGTTTATTTGCCATTACATTATCCTTATGAGTCCTGAATGTTTTGTTGTTAGTTTGAGCATTAAACTTTAACTTGTAATTTTACCTAACTCCTTTGTTTTGAACCTGGAACTTTACGGGACAGTAGTGATTTTTAGTATTCTCACTTAAAGTGTACATTATCTTTCTCTGTTCTGTTCCGTAACAATATATATATATATATATATATATATATATATATATATATATATATGGTGTATAGGAAACCATCTGGCTTGTCACTCAGTGTAGAGTCACCCACAGGCAGAAGGAAGAGGAAAGAATGAAGGAAAGAAAGACAGAAGAGGGAGTGTAAAGTTACCCGTAGGCAGAAGGATAAGGAAAGAATGAAGGAAAGAAAGACAGAAGAGGATAGAAGGAAAGAAGGATGAAGGAGAGGAAAAGGCAAACACCAACAGCAGCACTACATCAAGTGAGTGGATGGTGAGAGCCCCCACCTACATATACTCGTGTGTATATATATATAGGAGCTGGGCACTTCCACAATCTCTTACGCAAACCGCAAATTCTGTGGCTATTTCTTCTACTGATAAAGCAGATCTCTTCGCTCAGACTTTCTCCTCCAGTTCCATCTTAGACGATTCTGGTGCTGTTCCTGCATCACTTCCCCCCTCTGACTTCCTCATGGCTAACATTAAAATTTCTTCAGCTGATGTATTTTCTGCCATTGCTGGCCTCAGTACTAATAAGGCATAAAGGCCTGATCGAGTCCCTCCTGTTGTTCTCAAGAACTGTGCTTCTGTGCTTACACCCTGCCGAGATAAACTCTCTCGCCTTTGTCTGTCAACTTGTACCTTTCCTTCTTGCTGGAAGTTTGCTCTTATTCAGCCAGTCCCAGAGAAGAGTGACCATTCCCAACCCTCTAACTATCGTCCAATTGCTTTAACATCCTGTATGTCAAAAGTTTTTGAGTCATTCTTAATAGAAAAATTTTAAAGCACCTTTCCTATCACATCCTTCTTTCTGATCGTCAGTATGGGTTCCGTCAGGGACGCTCCACTGGCGATCTTCTCACCTATCTTTCAGACTCCTGGTCATCCTCTTTTCAGGACTTTGGCGAAACGTTTGCCATTGCACTTGACATCTCAAAGGCTTTCGATCGAGTCTGGCATAAATCTTTAATTTCCAAACTGCCCTCCTACGGTTTCTATCCTTCTATCTGTGCCTTCATCTCTAGCTTCCTTTCTGGTCGTTCTATAGCCGCTGTTGTAGACGGCTATCGTTCTTCTCCTAGATCTATTAACATTGGTGTTCCTCAGGGCTCTGTCCTATCACCAACTCTCTTCCTTTTATTCATCAATGACCTTCTAAGCTGTACATATAACCCTATCCACTCATATGCTGATGACTCCACCCTTCACCTTTCCATTCGATTCCCTCAACGTCCATCTCAGCAGTTACTTCAACAGGCAAGGGATGAGGCTATGGCACACCTAATGTCTGATTTGGCTCGTATCTCTGACTGGGGTAAAAATAATCTGGTTGTTTTTAATGCATCAAAGACACAGTTTTTGCACCTATCAACCCGACAAAATCTTCCACAGGGATACCCACTGATGTTTAATAATACTCAACTTAATCCTGCATCATCGTTGAACATGCTTGGGTTTTCATTTGCTCGGGGCTTGTCTTGGAAAGATCATATTACGTCTCTTGTAAAATCTGCTTCCAAGCGATTGGGTGTGCTAAGCCAACTCCGTTCCTTCTTTGCTCCCGCACAATTGTGACTCTATACAGGGGTTTTATCTGCCCCTGTGTGGAGTACAACTCTCATGTGTGGGGAGGCTCCCCACATACAGCTCTTCTCAATAGGGTGGAGTCAAAGGCTTTTTGTCTCATTAACTCTCCCCCTCTTACTGACTCCCTTCAACCTCTGTCTCTTCGCCGCAATGTTGCATCTATATCTCTTTTCTATCGCTACTTCAATGGTCACTGTTCCTCTGAACTGTCTGCATGCATTCCTCCACTTCTACAATGGGTGCGAAGCACCCGTCTAGCAGCAAACTCTCACCCCTTTTCTGTCCAACTCTCTAATGCAAGAGTTAACCGTTACTCCCAGTCCTTCATTTATGCAACAGGTCAACTCTGGAACTGTCTCCTCTGTCTGTATTTCCTGCTTCCTATGATCTCCAGTCTTTCAAACGCAGTGTGTCCAGGCATCTTGAAATGAATGGATCTTGAATTTGGCTCTCTCATGTATTTTGTTTTTCTCTTGGAAGGAACAGTTTTGCTGGCTCATTGCCTTTGGTTCCTTCTTCCTCACATAAAAAAAAAAAATCCGCAATTGCGGAAGTTTTATTTCATTTGTGGATTTGCGTTTCCGAGAAATTCCTCACAAATTAGCGGTCTTGCACTTCCAGAAGCACTTCCGCAAATGCAAATCTGCCTGCAAACATCTACATGGTCTAACCCTGAGCGGTGTCAAGGCGAGTCACCGGCTTGCTAGGTCGGAGGCCATTTGAAGTCAGCAGGTGAACAAGCCTACATCTTTACTATCCTTAACCTTTTCACATTGGGTGGCACATGAATGTGCTACCAAAGGAAATGCTTGTGGCTATCGTGTGGCACTATACGTTTTCTGGACTTTTCATATTTGTATCCCAGTACTGGGAGCCCAATATTGGTTCAGTATCAGCAGGTGAAATTTTGAATGAATGAAGTAGGAGAGGTGCTGGGAGGAATGAAAAAAGTGTTTAGATGTCATTCACTTAGAATGGATGTAAAGAGATGGCTGTATAAGGGTGTTTAGGTACCGACTGCATTATATGGGGCTGAAATATGGAATATGGGTTTAGCAGAGAGGAAAAGTTTGAATGTAATGGAGATGAGGTGTCCGAGGAGTATGTGTGGAGTGGCGCATATGGATCTAGTGAGAAATGATGAAGTGCGAAGGAGAATTGGAGTTGTTCGAGAGATGGCAGATCGAGTTGGACAGAGGGTGTTGCGATGGTTTGGGCATATGGGGAGAATGGATAATGAGTGATTGGTGAAGAAGATAACTAGATCTGATGTGAGAGGTGTAAGGCTGAGAGGGAGACCACGAATAGGATGGATGGACAGTGTGAAGAGAACATTGGATGCGAGAGGGATGTCTATTGAGCAAGGAAGAGTGGCTGTGCGTGGCAGAAATTAATGGAGAGAAATTGTGAATGAATAAATGATAACGCAGCCCTGAGGGGATGTTCTCCCGCATTTGGTTTGATCAGCTGATCAGGTCAGGAGCAGGTAATGGGATGTGTCTATTATGATGTGGCAGGGGTAAACCAGCTCTGCTGTCAGGCCCTGCTGCGGATGTCACCGATTGCACTGTGCAGTTGACCCTTGTGCGATGTGGTGCAGTGAGGATCTGTCCCTTCTCCTCTTTGAGGCTAAGATGCGAATGAATGTGATTGAGTGGATGAGGAAATTGGGAGTGTGTCGTCCTGTCTCGGCTACCGCCCTTTCCTTGGGGGAAGCAGCCTAGGTATATAGATAGATAGATTATTTTCGTCACGTACAAGATGTATGTCGCAGCATACGGGATGAGATATTTTGCTGCAGTGGCAGCTTACTTTGATCTGATGGAAGCGATGTCTTATGACTCAGACTATGTTGCCAGATGAAAGTGAGAGTGAAAATGAAAGTGCTCCTATAAATGAAAAAAAAAAAAAAAAAAAAAGCTTTGAGTTTATCACACTGCCGAAGAGCATACGTCTGGCAGTTTTTGACAACTCACTAAACAAGTAATTATTATTATTTTCTTGCATCATGCTAGACATCATTATACTCATGAAGTAATGGTGTACTTTTTTATGTGGAATATTTTATCAAAACAATTATCTTTATATATCTCAAAACCCCAGTGTGTGAGACATCCAACCAAAAAAATACACCTAAAGTGAAAGGGTTAATGACCTAGAGCAGCTTGTACAGCACCCTACCAATATCCCTGACCGTCTTTGAGAAAGTTCCAACATACTTTATCGTACTTGTGGTTAATTATATCGTAGTCGTAGCGGAGCTGTTATAACAGTGAGTTGATTTGTAGGAGATACTATTAGTTGTACTTGTTATTGATGGCAGGAGAAAGACAAAGATGAGTCTGGGGTTTGATTGTAGTTTATTTTCTTCAAAAGGAATATCTCAAGAGTAATATAGTCTCACAGAGCATAATGAGATGAGATTTATTCGCTAACCCACATGCCTCCCTTTTTCCCCACCGTGCCTCTCTCTTTCTCCTAGACCCCTTCTCGCTTCTCTCTCCTAGCTCCTTCTGCCTGCTAACTCCTTCTCTCTCGTATGTGAGTGATTGAGTCAGGCGTAAGGCATGGCTGAGTGGAATTTTCTTGAACCTGGGGACTTTCCGATCAGGCGTCACACCTGCTATCTATGGGAGTCCTTAGAGAGAATGTGCAAACGCCATTTCCCCCAGCACTAGCCATGATTTCGCCTAACCTCTAGATTACACATGTACGTTCCTAGCTATTATGTATTATATTATGATATTTTAGAGTCCTGACAACTTGACCTCTTCCTTACAGTTAATACTTCTGCTTATGCTGTTAATCTTTCCTCACCATTGGGGTCCTCCAATCACAACATTATTACTTTAACCTGTCCTATCGCTCCAGTACGGCCTGTGGACCTCCAGAGAAACGTCAGTTGTGTCATTTTGGAGCTGCTGATTGGGAGGCCCTCAGGCAATACTTCTTTGATTTTCTTTGGAATGATTATTGCTTCCATGGCTGGGAGCCATTTGAGCATGCCTTCTGCATTACGGAGGATATTCTCTTAGGCATGGAAGCATACATTCCTTTCTCATATCTTTTGACTAATGTAAAAAAGCCCTGGTTTAATCACGCTTGTTCTAATGCTGTCCACAACAAGGAGAGGGCCTATAAAAGGTACCAGAACCAACCCATCCCTGAATCACATCTTTTTTATGTTTCTACCCGGAATCGTGCTAAGTCTGTTCTTCGCTCTGCTAAAAATAATTTTATCAGTACCAAATGTTCTCAACTCTCCAACTTATATTTTTCCCGCTCCTTCTGGCACCTAGCCAAAAACCTATCTAACAACTTTACATCATCATCCTTCCCTCCTCTTTTCTACTCTGATGGCTCTGTAGCTACTTCTTCTACTGATAAAGCAGATCTCCTTGCTCAGACTTACTCCTCCAATTCCACCTTAGACGATTCGGGTGCTGTTCCTCCATTCCCTTCCCCCCTCTGACTTCCTCATGGTTGACATTAAACTTTCTTCAGCTGATGTATTTTCTGCCATCAATGGCCTCAGTACTAACAAGACATGTGGGTCTGATGGGGTTCCTCCTGTTGTCCTCAAGAACTGTGCTTCTGTGCTTACACCATGCCAACGTAAACTCTTTCGCCTTTGTCAATCAACTTATACCTTTCCTGCTTGCTGGAAGTTTGCTTCATTCAGCCTACCTCAGAGAAGGGTGACCACTCCTAACCTCTTAACTACCTCTCAATTGCTTTAACATCATGTGCTTCAAAAAGGTCTCGGGTCTATTCTTAAAAGAAATCTTTTAAAGCTTCTTTCCTATCACAACCTTCTTTCTGATCGTCAATATGGGTTCCCTCAGAGACGCTCCACTGGCGATCTTCCTACCTACTTTTCATACTTCGGGTCATCCACCTTTCGGGACTTTGGCGAAAACTTTGCCATTGCACTTGACATCTGAAAGGCTTTCGATCGAGTCTGGCATAAATCTTTAATTTCCAAACTGGCCTCTTGCGGTTTCTATTCTTCTTTTAGTGTGCCTTCATCTATAGCTTCCTTTCTGGTCATTCTTTAGCTGCTAATGTAGACGGCCACCGTTCATCTCCTTCATCTGTCAACAGTGGTGTTCCTCAGGGATCTTTCCTATCACCGACTCTCTTCCTTTCATTCATCAATGATCTTCTAAGCTGGACATTTAACCCTATCCAATCATACGCTGATGATTCCACCCTTCACCTTTCCATTCGGTTCCTGCAACGTCCATCTCAGCAGTTACTTCAGCAAACAAGGGATAAGGCTATGGCACACCTAATGTCTGACTTAGCTTGTATCTTTCGCTGGGGTAAAAATAATCTTTTTTCAGCATCAAAGACTCAGTTCTTACACCTATCAAACCGACAAAATCTTCCACAGGAGTACCTACTAATATTTAATAATATCCAGCTCAATCCTGCATCATCCTTAAACATAGTTGGGGCTTCATTGTCTTTGGAGTTATCTTGGAAAGATCATATTACATCTCTTGTAAAATCTGCTTCCAAGAGGTTAGGTGTGCTAAGCCGACTCCATACTTTCTTTACCCTTGCACAGTTGTTGGCTTTATACACGAATTTTAATTCCCCCTGTGTAGAGTATAACTCTCATGTGTGGGGAGGCTCCCCACATACAGCTCTTCTCAACAAGGTGGAGTCAAAGGTTTTTTGTCTCATTAACTCTCCTCCTCTTAGTGGTTCCCTTCAACCTCTGTCTCATCGCCACACTGATGCATCTTTATCTCTTTTCTTTTGCCACTTCAATGGTCACTGCTTCTCTGAACTGTCTGCCTGCATCTCTCCACCTCTACTATGGGCGTGTAACACTCGTCTAGCAACAAACTCTCATCCCTTTTCTGTCTAACTCTCAAATGCAAGAGTTAGCCATTACTCCCAGTCCTTCGTTTATGCAACAGGGCAACTCTGGACCTGTCTCCCTTTGTCTGTATTTTCTACTTCCTATGATCTCCAGTCTTTCAGACGCAGTGTGGCCAGGCATCTCGAAATGAATGAATCTTGAATGTGGCTCTATTTTTTTTTTTTTTCTTGGAGGGAAGTTTGTGGGCTCCTGGCATTTGGTTCCTTATTAACTGCATTAAAAAAAAAAAAAACAAGCAAACAAGTTTGCACAAATACTGTGCATTAAGCTGCAAAAGCTGAAACAAAAAATTCATGGACCTCCTAACCCGCGGCATCCCGTCGACGTGAATTAAGGTCCACACGTTTTGTCACTGCCAATCCCGTCGACGTACATTAACGCGAATCAATTGCAATATCCCTAATTTGCACAATTTTCAATTTTCGTGAGTGATCTTTGGTACGTATACACATGACACCTTCCTCTACAAGATGCCAGGCAGGGACAATGCCTTACCCGGCATGACCCCCTCCCCCCCTGCACATCATTGTCTCAGCAATTCACCTGTTATCAGTGACCTGGCCAGTAAAGCCATGTCATGCCATGGTACGAAATTCAGGACCAGAGTGATTCCACAATCAAAGACAATGTGGAGAACAAACTTTACATAGCATTAGAGGAAGTAACAGTCAGAAATGATGATCAGGTAATGTGGCAAAAATAGGTCAGGTATGGTGATGAGTTAGTGAGTGAAACAATGCTTATAATGCCTATAATACTGCTCGAAAACCAATATACTCTCGTACTACATATAAATTCGTACCAAGTAAATAAATAAATACCGTTTATGAGTGGTGTGAAATAGTTATCCTCCCATAGAACTCGTTTTCTTTGGTGCCAGCCTGTTAGAAAACCCAGTAAGGTAAGGAGGTACTCCTACCTGTATCGAGTATTTTAAACCTCAGGTGAGCGATTTCTCTATGAATTTTCAATGTTTCTCACCAAAAGCGGAGGTTTGAGCCCAAAAAAAAAAATCCAAAAATGCTCGGGATTTGGGGTAGTCAGTGGTGGAAAAGTGGTCGGGATGGGGTGGGTTAAAATCCCTCTTCAAAAGCAAAAGAGGTCCATGGTCTTTCTGGAGTAGAAAGAAACACTGAACTAGAACAAATAGGATTAGAGTGTTCAGTTTTTTGGCTCATCAATGCTGGGTACCTATAGTACTGTGTGTATATCTATAGCCATATCCATCTCTCTCTCTCTCTCTCTCTGTATATATATATATATATATATATATATATATATATATACAGAGAGAGAGCTGCATACGTGTTCATTGTATTCAGGGCCGTGCGCAGGATTTTTTAAACGGGGAAGGGTAAAAAAAAAAAAATACTATTTTCTCATAACATAGTTTATTCACTTTATTTCATGTATTAATTCATTCATTATCTAATCCTGTGTTGCCCGATGAAGAGCGTAGGAGACCGGGGCTAGGCAAGTTGGTCCTGACATTTAACATGAGAGTGACCAGTATCATTAACCCCCGAGTAGCATAACGTGAGCAATAAACCCCAACAATCCTTTGCCTGTAAACCTACACATGCTCAATCCTATTGGAGCGCCTTAATTACCCATTAAACTAAGTAACACAATACGATAAACTTAGGTTCTGTAATTTACTAAAGTATTGAAAGGATACATTACTGAAGTTTACAGAACCTTGGCTGTGAAACAAAGAATTCAGCTTTTTACTTCACATCTTTCACTAACACAAAATCTCAGGAAAAACAAGAGAAAACACATCTTCACTCGCTGATTTCTGACCGAAACTCACTCTGCACAGAAGTACCGTTTACCTACGCTTATGAAACATTGTAGAAATTTCCAGTACGTTCTACAAACTCCCATTTTTTTTTTTTTTTTTTTTTAGTAGCTTTCCATGACCTTCCATTTATTCTTTTCGGCAACAAAACATTCTAGGACCTCCGTGAAACTTCTTAGTTCGTTCTTCCTTACATTTTGTAGAACTTTTTAATTCTTTTTCTATTGTTGAAGACATTACGACAGATGTATATGAGTGGTGTAGAGAAACACGAGTCTGGGACAGAAGTTTATTACTGACTAGTTTCGCACAGAGGCTTCTTCAGAGGAATGAACTTTTCCCCAGTCAGTCTGACTTATATGGCCGGCTGCTGCATCACACACTCGCTTAATTCTTAGTCTGCAGGTCTACACAAAGAAACACCAACATTGACAATTTGCTTCTTAAACTAAATGATGTATGTGAAAAAGCTTACAGTGGAAGAAGAAAATGATGGTAAAATACGTTTCTTGGACACTCAAATTATAAGATCCAGTGATCAAGCAAAATTCACTGGGCACAGGAAACCAACCAACAAGGATGACTTCATTCACTTCTTTAGCGCTCATGATAATAGAACAAAGTCAGAAGTGGTAATTGGATTTTTTTTAACAGCATTTAGGATTTGTAGTGTAGAGTACCTCCGAAATGAATTAGACTACATCATAAGTGCCTTTCTAAAACTAGGATACCCCAAGGGCTTCCTAGTCACACTGAAAGAAAAAGCAAGGCAATTAATGGAAAGGGGAAAGTCAGATAAAAGACAGGATAAGTACCTAATAGTACCAAACTCGGACATAGTTATGAGTCTTAGAAAAGCACTACGCCATACCAACATAGACGTAGTGACATCATCAGGTAAGAAAATAACTGACATGATAAGAGAGAAAAAGAAAGCCCTCAACATGAAAATAGCATACAGTAGTATACAAGATACCCTGTAGTGGTTGCCAAGCAGCCTACTACGGAGAAACCAGTATGGACATTGAAATGAGGCTTCATGAAGAAGCATAAAGCTGATGTAAGACATCATTGGATAACTAGTGCCCTGACCAACCACATAGATGAAAAACATCATCTGCCAAAATGGAGTGAAGCAGAAATATTAGATAAAAATCTAGCAAAGGCACAAAGAAAGGGCACGTCTCTACTTAACAGTGAAAATAACAACAACAAAAGAATAGGTGACGTGGTGTGGTCTCAAACAGCAGCGCAGATGATGAAGTCGGAGAGGGAAGGTAACGGACCAATCAGAGACCTGCAGACTAAGGATTAGCCAAGAGTGTGATCCAGCAGCCGGCCATATAAGCAGGGCTCTCAGTTTTAAGGAAATTTCCTTAGATTGAGAAACCTGAGGTTATATGAAGAAATTTTTAAGGATACGGGGATTTTAAAGAAAATCTGAAGAAATTTGATGGAATTTACTTGAAATATCTGAGGATTTTTAACGATTTTTCGAGAAAAGCAGAGTAGACCATGGCTGAATCGGTAGAGAGGCGGCCTACAGTCCTGATGGACCCAGGTTCGAATCCCGGCTGGGGCAGGGAACAGTTTAAGGATTTCAATTTCATAAAAAAACAGACTTTCCTGATCTACCAGAAGACCCGCCAACATGTCGTAAAAATACCCCCGCTAATACCAATACACCAGTCCTGTATGAGACAGCCCTAGCATGTATTCAATATGAACGGTGGGTATTGGTGCGGAAGTGGTGACATGAGGAGGTGTAGGAGGACTACTGGGCCCTGGGACAGGCTACTGCCCCCGAGATATAGGCCCTCAGGCCTTTGCCCAGAGTCGGACAAAAAAAAAAATAAAAATAAAATAACAATCAACTGTCAGGGGGAGGCTATATGATGTCTTTGATTTTTTTTTTTTTTTATCGCTACCACGCGTTGGCGAGAAAAAAAAAAAAAGATAATTCATTAAAAATTATTTACAATTAAGATTTATAAGTTTGGTTATTATGCATTTGGAATTTTTTATTTGTGAGTTATGGCAGTTATCGAATCGGACGATTTGCAGTATTTTGTATAGCATGTATTAACTGCAAAGCTTATGAATGTGTGGTCATTGTATTTTATTTTATGTCTGCAAGTAAAAGTGATGTTATTATGTCTTTGTTTAAGAGTTTTGGCCTGCTCAATAATTTTATACGTTCGATTTACTATCTGAGGAAATATGATCAAATTTAGAGAAATTTTTACAGCTTTGCAAGGAAATTCCTCGAACAAGAACTGAGAGCCCTGCATATAAGTCAGACTGACCCGGGAAGTACATTCCTCTGAAGAAGCCTGTGTGCGAAACTAGTAAAGAATAAACTTCTGTCTCAGACTCGTGTTTCTCTACACCATTTCTATCTTTTTCTATTATTTTTCTATTTCGTAGCATTCTTGATATAATTTAATGAGCTGCGTTTTTAGTATTATTTTCATTTCGAATTTTTCATTCTTTTGAAATTCAGAGTGTTACCCCCACCCCCCACTCCGTATGCACGGCCTAGACTATAATCTGCAAGCCAGTTGAGTGGGAAGTGAGGGGTGGAGTATGGCGGTAAGGCAAGGTATAAATTTGTGGGCCGTGGGTCTATACTTAACTGTGAGCAAGGAAGTCATGATACTTCTGCTATACAACACTTCTTTCCTAATTATAATTTCAGCAATAAATGTCCATGTTTTATTTCTTTAGTTTATTTTTCCATGCAGTTCGTACGTATATACCGCATTATCTGCTAAACAGCTGAGTGGCGAGCGAGGGGCGATGTGATGGCAATCAGGTAAGTAAGGAGTAAACTGGTGGGAAGCGGTCGTTTCCAAAACTTGTGATAATTTGACTGTACAACACTACTTTCTAAATCATCAATTCACCAACAAATGCTCAAAATTTGTTGCTTTACCTCAACTTTTCCATGTTTTAGTGAGTAACACTCAACAGAATGGACTTGCCAACAAACTGTAAGATACTGCAAACTCGTTGGTATTTAGAGTCAGTTCGTTAGGTAGAAAACCGTACGGGTGCCACACACTTCTCGCCGACGAAGAGCATGGCTTTCATTTTCAGTGGGTTTAATCGTCTAACTTTTCTTGACCCTCTGTCCTAAAAACTTTCCCATGAGTAAATGATGAAAATTAAACAAAATACATTACAGTACTGATAAAGTAGAGTAATACAGTACATAGTGTACTATGTACTCACCTAGTATTGGCATCCAAAATATATGGGACAACGGCAACAACGAGCAGACGTATAGCCACAATAGGACTGTCAGAACAAGAAGCGCACACGAAGCCCACGCACGCAGCTCCTAGAAGACCCTGTAGGCCAGAGTCGCTATCCAGCCGCCACAGCAGCCCGAGCCACCGGTATCACCGATAACAGGAGCTTATTAACTTAGTGTTTGCTAGAGGCGGCACAACCGAGCTTGCTAGAGGCGGCTTGGCAACACAGAAGGAGTTCCAGTGTTCTAGTGTGGTTGCTAGATGCGGCATAACCGAGCTTGCTAGAGCAAGCTTGGCAACGCAGGAGTTCCAATGTACTTGCTAGATGTGGCACTATCGAGCTTGCTAGAGGCGGCTTGGCAATGCAGAAGGAGTTCCAGTGTTCCAGTGTGCTTGCTAGATGCGGCACAACCGAGCTTGTGAGAGGCAACTTGGCAATGCAGGATTTCCAGGCCACACACTCCCCAGAGTCTGGCAGGCTTCCCCAATGTGATGCTGAAGTTGGAGTCAGTCCCTCCCACATACACACGTCCCCTCACACGTGAAGAACTCCCTTCTACTCCTGGAAATGGAATCCCGGGCTTAGTAGGACTATAAATTTGTTGTCCAGACTTCTGTCATCTCGGGTCCCTTCTAACTTCACCGCTAGACCCACTCTGGGTACAGACCACACTACTCTATCTCCAGGCTGGGAGACAGAGACAGAGCCAGGCATCGGGTCTCCATTTTGCCGGAGCCAGAGTCGTAGTCTATCTCCCCCTTGGTCCTACCTCAAATAATTCACTACACCCCAATACCCCCTGCAGACGTTGAGACAAACCCCAGCCCCATCCTTTTCCAGAGAGGTCCTTGTGACGGGTGTCAGTGTTATATGCGGGGTGTCCCCTCCAGATCTCCCCTCCCAATTTCCCGTTGCCCCAGTTGACCATTTCTTGTATATAAATCTCAAGATACTGGATGTAACATTGTGTATGAAGGCTTGTACAATTATAAATCTTTTGTCCTGCCAACTTGCTTTGGTGATCCTGTTCAGCACCCCACTAGATTAGAAGGACTCCAGCATAACACCGGTGGCTAGGGATAGTTCTAAATTCTGAGGGAAGGCAAAGCCGAGTTTCAGCCACTGAGGTACAGTCATAATAAAAACTATCGTTACCCTCCAGAGCTATGCATTATGATACAACGACGAAGTGTTGTGGAAGGACAGGGCAAGAAAGTTTGTACCGCAAATCCGTCAGTGTCGGTTATGTGAGACACAGATATTAGAATTTGTGCTAGAGGTAATAAAAGCTAATTAGATCTTTGGCCTCTGTGCATAGAGACAATACGTTTTATTATCCGGCACCGAATTCATTAAGTAAAAATATAACAGAATGGTGTGAAGTCGGCAACACACATGCAGACAGGCAATAAGTATGTGCACCCATGCCAGACGTATGACAGTACTTCAGCTGATACAAGCCAAGTTAGTAAATTTCCTGGTAATAATATGTATTGCTTTGTACATATAATAAATGTTGAGTAGAAGAAAGATAATAATACATGTTCAGTCTCATTGCTTTCAATATTTTGTATACCCACCCCCTGCTTCCAAAACAGCCTCTAGACGTCTGAAGCATCCATCTGAAGCATTTAACCACCCATCTAAAGCAAACAAATGAACTCGTGCACCCCTGCTAGACTATCATAAAAAAAAAAAAAATAGTCAATGCCTATATATTTAATTCCCTTAAAAATAATTTGTTTGTTGTATTCTATAGATAAATGTTGAATAGTAGGAAAATAATAAACTTGCCACGTTTATTAATTCCCGGTGGAGCACTCAGGGTAACGCAAATACGTCCTATATACTTCTCCTCCATATGGCTCATTCTCGCTCATTATTCCAATCCTGTAATGGAATTGCGATATGGCAACACTAGATAGGGGAGGGGTGAACAGCAAGGACCCACCCAAATAGCCCAGCTAACGTTCGTTTGGCATCAAACATTCCTGGGGTAACGATACTTTTTCTTATGACTGTACATGGTAACACAGACGCCAACATGGAGGTGTTAATGTTCCACATCCCCATTCCCCATTATGACTCCAAGCTCTATGTAATTACAACTTAATTGGAAATGGTCAAACCGGTGTTGGATTTGGTATATGTGGAAGCTGTGCAGAAAATTTCGGTATTACTACCCCACTTACAGAAGTTGGCAACCCTGGTCGCTGGGAAAATTAATATGACCTTAACATGGGCACAATTTAGCAAAATCATAACCGACTCCATCCAACCATCTCTCAGGACAGCCGTCCCGCTGTCATGATTGAATGACGTAATATTCGAAGAAGACCTTGGCAGACTTGCAGAAGTTCACAAGGTCAGTGTTTGCCCAACTACATGAGAAACAGCATAATCCACAAATCTTTGTTCACCTTATGCGCATCCTACTGAGTGTCATTCGGAAGCATTTTACCATTCATGACACTCAAGGTTTGACTGGGATATAGTGATGATCCGACGGCTGTTGGCAGCGCATGCAGGGAAGTAGAAGCAAATTGGGGCTGTGCACTGCATCCCTACTCAACTGGGTTGGAAGTCAGAGGAGTGGTGAAATGCGAACTGCCCCTTCTATCCCAGAATCTCCCCGTCCCTGCAAGAATGGCAGACATGGCAAGACAGCCTGATCCTGATCGAGAGAATTCAAAGCTTGTATTGCATCCTATGCCTTGCATGATATGCAGGAACAAATTACAGCTCGGTGTAACAGGTCTAAACAATGGGGCCCACCATTACAACCCCAACTTAGCCAATAAATACACCCGAACAAACAGCACAGAACTAGGGCCCAAAGACGAGGTGGATCCAGCAGCCCCCTTTTATGGCATGGAAGAGCAGCTGAAAACCATGGAATCCTCAGAAGCTGGGCTGGATTTTTAGGATTTCCCCCATCAGCTCTGGTACAGCGAGGGCAAGTAGCTCAAAAAGCCAGTCTACACGAAAATCAAACTCCAGGGAGTCCCAGTGCAGCTTCTATAGGATACTGGTGCTCCCCATTCCTGCCTGTATATGCGGTTCTGCCAACAGAATCAGGCAGCCTTCAACACCCTCCAGGCCTCATCCATCGACCTCAATGGAGCAAGGGACAAGCCCTTGGCCCTGAAGGGCAAAACCCTTCCACTTTTGGTAACCACCCCAGAGCCATCAGTCTACACTAACTACCCCTTCATTGTGTTCAACGAGGTGTACAGTGTATGACAGTTATCTTGGGTTGGACAAACTACAAATGCTGGGAGCCATGATTGACAGCCAGCACTGGCGCCTCCGGTTTGGGGCCCACGATTGAGTGGCCAGCCTGCACAGTGTGCAGGCCATCACAGAAAAGACAACCACAATCAAACCCCACCACCAATCCTGGCTACTACTGAGTACCTCAGCACAGTATTCACTGGTTTCTTCCCCACAAATGGACCAACCATTTGCCAAGAATCACCTAGCCTCCCCAGCAATTGTCTCCCCCTCACACCAATACTGACTCCTTGTTGAGGCTTCTCCTTAAGTCACTCACCGAATTACAGAAAATGGGAAGCAACACACCAGAGAACACCCTAATGTGGCAATGGGAAACTCAGCTAAAACCAGGGTGGATGCCTCTTTACATCTTCAACAAGCTAGAGTGAATAGGGGACCACCTCTACACCCCTTCCTGCCACATCGTCATCGATACTGTGGAGGTCGAGGGCATCATGACCCATTTGCACCATGGGAATGGAATTCACCTCGGACAACAGAAGCTACTCCAAACATTCAGGGATGTCTACTGGACACCACACCCATCAGCCATTGGCAGATGGGTGATTAAAGCCTGCCATGCCTGCATCCTGTGGAAAGACATTTCTCCACCATCATCTGACTTCTCCATCTCATCACCTACCAGCTCTCCTGTCTCACAGACCCCCAGCCCACCACCGTCATCCATACCATCACCACCCAGATCATCAGCCCCATGCTCCTTGCCGCCACCTTCTATGCCCTCCTGCCCTTGGCTGACACCTCCCACTCGGCTTCATCCCCTTCCCAACCCACTACCACTCCACCCCATCCTATGCTTTCACCCGGATGTTCTCACTCATTTCCCCACAATATCAGCTCACCCACATGCCCACCATCCCCACAACCCTCCCTGACTCCTTCCATATCACCCTGCAGCACTAAGTCAGCCACCAGGTCCACAACCTCCTTCTCACACTTGGTTAACAAGAGTTGTATCCCGGTTTTTAGTAGATCAGGCCGGCAAATACTACCGGCAAATAGATATAGCTCCCCACTTCCCTCAAACCATGTCACACCATCCCCTGCACCTCATTCAACCCTGACTACCAACCCCACTCCACACCCACCACAATGTCTCTCACTCAGATCCCTCAAAATCACAAAATCCTACCCATCCAGCCACACTACCGCCTCCACCCCTCCCAAGTTTGCCCCAGAGTCAAAGGTCACCATCCACCTTCCTGCCACCCTTGCAACCACTACCGCCACCACCATCTCCTCTCTCCAACTGCACCCGACCCAAGGCATCATGTTTGTTTGCTGCCAGATCTCTCAAGCTAGATTACAAATTAGGATCCACAAACCACACCATCTACTCTGTCTACTTGCCACTTACCCTCACTCCAGCTCCCTGATTCTTGTCAGGGACCCCATCAGGGAACCCTACAAATGGTCGTTGTCCTGGTACTGCCTCCTCAAAGACCTGCAACCAGCCACCACCACTGAACAAGAACAAGTATTTGACCTCCTGCCATGGGGATGTGGCTTAAAAGATGGCAGGAGTGGTAAAGTACCCAGGACAACAATAAACAGTAAGGAGATGCATAGCCATAGTATGAGTGTCGGAACCAGAAGTACACAAGAAGCCCATGCACGCAGCTCCCGGAAGACTCTGTAGCCCTAAGTAGCTACCCAACCACCACTGCAGTCCAAGTGACCAGTACCACTGACTACAGGAGCTCATCACCTTAGTGCCTGCTAGAGGCAGCACAACCAAGCTTGCTATAGAGGTGGCTTGGCAACGCAGAAGGAGTCCCAGTTTCCAGTGTACTTGCTAGATGCGGCACTACCGAGCTTGCTAGGGATGGCTTAGCAATGCAGAAGGTCCAGTGCTCCAGTTTGCTTGCTAGGTGTGACATAACCGAGCTTGCTAGAGGTGGCTGGGCAATGCAGAAGGAACTCGAGACCACACATTCCTCAGAGTCTGGCAGGCTTCCCCAGCGTGACGCTGAAGCTGGAGTCAGTCCTTCCCCCCCCCCACACACACACATACACACACACATATCCCCTAACACACATAAAGACTATTAACGAGTGCCCTTCTACCTCTGGAAAAGGAATACCAGGCTTAGTAATATAAACTTGTTCCGACTATCTTGGGTCCCTTCTAACTTCACCGTTCAACCCTCTCTGGGTACAGACCACACTGCTCTATCCCCAGGCTGAGAGAGAGAGAGGGTTAGACATCAGGTCTCCACTTTGCTGGAGCCAGAGTTGCAGTCTATCTCCCCTGTGGCCCTACCACAAATAATTCACTACACCCCCTGCAGACAGAGACAAAACCCAGCCCATCCTTTCTAGAGAGGTCCCTTTGACGGGTCTCAGTATATGCAGGACATCCCTCCAGATCTTCCCCATTCCCTCATTTCCCCATTGCCCCAACTGACCTTTTCATGTATAAAAATGTCATTATGTTCCTTGAAAGGTTTTGTGTATAAAGGCATGTGCAATGATAGATCTTTTGTCCTGCCATCAGGAGTTTCTGTGTCTACCATGTACTCTTATAAAGGGTGTGTTGAAGCCTGCCTTGGTGTCCCTCCCTGTTGAGAAGAACCCCAGTTGAAGGAATCCAGGATAACAGCATCAGTAGAGGGTACTGTACACTATGCAGTACAGTTCAGTGCACTTAATCCCGTGTGTTCTAGTGGAAATAATTATGTGTACAGTAATTTAAAAAATCACATTAGAGCATTAGGACACGAAGCACTGGGAGGCCACAAGCTTTGCAACAACAAGCAAGGCATGGGAGGCCATAGAACAAGTTTTCGTACCAGGGTTTTGCCACCACATGGTCACAGGAGCAGAGTGCATAGATACGTGTTAACTGAACGAGATCCATGAGAGACAGAGTGTACTGTAGGCTTGGCGCGCCATGGGCCACTCCTGCAACATATTTTGATTGGCTGCCGTGTTGCGGGCGTTCTCATTGGCTGGTGTGTTGCGAGGTTTTCTGAGGTAAAAGTTGGCTACCACATACTAACGCCCAAAGAAGCGATGACCTGATTCCCGGTAACATTCTCTCAGACAGTGACATTTGGCAACTGCCATGGCCTAGTTATATATCCTTTACTGCACACCGGAAAGAACAGTATTTAGGTAAACACCACCAAAAATCAGTATACAA
Source organism: Coenobita brevimanus (assembly GCF_032717465.1). Taxonomy (NCBI): domain Eukaryota; kingdom Metazoa; phylum Arthropoda; class Malacostraca; order Decapoda; family Coenobitidae; genus Coenobita; species Coenobita brevimanus. The sequence continues at coordinate 21,021,757 of NC_137013.1, read as the reverse complement.
GTGTTGTTAATTTGTATATCTTGCATTACGTGAAAGAAGACCACAATGTAATGAAATTGAGGCATTGCCGTATGAAAGACTATGAAATGAACAGCCTATCACTCAACGGCTTCAAGGTTAACCCGTCACGTCCCAAGGTTTTCCGCACCTCCAACATCCCCCAGTCCCGAGGTATTTTCGATTTTTTTTTTTTTTTGGCTAAAACCTTCGCTTTTGGTGAGAAACATCGAAAATTCATAGAGAAATCGCTCACCTGAGGTTTAAAGTGCCCAATCCAGGTAGGAGTTCCTCCTTACCTGAGTGGGTTTTCTAACATACTGGCACCAAAGGAAACGAGTTCTATGGGAGGGTAACTATTTTATCCACTCATAAACGGTATTTATTTATTTACTTGGTATGAATGTATATGTAGTATGACAGTATATTGGTTTTCAAGCAGTAATAAAGGCATTATAAGCATTGTTTCACTCACTAACTAATCACCATACCTGACCTATTTTTGCCACATTACCTGATCATTATTTCTGGCTGTTTCTTCTTCTAATGCTATGTCAACATTGTCCTCCACATTGTCATCGATTGGGGAATCACTCTGGCCCTGAATAACTTTACTAGCCAGGTCACTGGTATCCGGTCCTTTGCCAAGACAATGGCGTGAGGGGGGGAGGGGGGAGGTTATGCAGTGTAAGGCATTGTCCCTGCTTGGTATCTTGTACAGGAATAGAGGAAGGTGTCCCGTGTATACATACGAAAAATCACATGCGAAAATTGAAAATTGTGTGAATTAGGGACCTTGTAATTGCACGACGTACTGGTACGTCGCCGGGACTGGCAAATGCAAATCGTTGCAACGTATCCATACGTCGACAGGATGGGGCGGGTTAAAATGCAGAGAACCTCTCATGATGCTTGTTTTACATCCTAAATCAACGATATTGAGCGGGAAATGTTGCATGAAATGAAATCTATAGTTAAAAGTAATGTCCAAATCACAGGTGTCATCAGTTCATGAAACTAAATATCTAAAAGTATATTCTTATCCACATTTAAATTTCTATGTGGGATGAAATCAAAGCGGGAAAACAAAGCCATAAGTGCAAAACCGTGAACGCTGTGAACAGTGGCGTAATAAAAGGCAACAAAGAAGGCTATACAATGATTTTAGTGAAAACGTGAAATTATTGGAGAACGACTATATCCTTTTACCTTAACCTTGCCCAGATTTTCATCCTTTTGCAACTTATCTCACGTAGCCCAGTGAAGGCAAGACAATACTATGGCTCCACAGTTCTTCAAGGCACTTCTTTCTAATATCATAATTTAGTATTCATATATTTTTACAACTCAGCGTTCAAGATGGAGATATGGTAATTTTAGACAAAGTAAAAAGGGTAGGCATTTCTGCTGACGATGAAATTTCAGCGTGCAATAGAATTTACAGGGCAGTCTCATGAAAGAAGATGGAAAGGGTGGTGGTCAAAAACAGGGGTAACAATGAAGAGAACTAAAGACTAAGTTTGCGAAAAAAAAAAAAAAGGGGGGGGGGCGGAGATGCGTGACGGTGAAGGACGTAGAGATACACCTTCCCTCACTGCATGATCATGTCCGACGTTTGAATACTATCGGCAGCTGTGTTGCAGGCCGGTGTAGTGAGAAATCCTGACTCCCTCGATAAACTTGACTCCTTGCTTTCATTGCGCATGTGCCCTCGGCTACTAGAAACATGCCAGACGTATGAGTCATTCACTCTCTAACTCTGGAGAGAGAAGAACTCGTGGCTGGTTATTTCGTCTTACGGTGAATTCGGATCATGGAATTTCACTCACGATAATCTTGACTGATTTATATTTTTAAGCCCGGTCATTTTTATCATTTTAGAATCTTGATCTCACGTTTACTTTCTTTTCTCTGTCGTAATGTATGATGGGTCTAATTCGTTGAGCCAAACAAAATCAGGGACGAATCAACTGTAAACAAAGAAGTTGCGGACACGGGCGAAGAGAGAACGATTATCAGGCTGATATAGCCTACGGTCTTATTATAGCCAAGTTATTTTAAACGGACTAGTATCTTATGAGCAGTTATTCTATGATTCGGTTATAATCTGTTATAATTAGGTGCAAGGATAAATAAGCAGTTAACTCGATAATTGGCGATCAGCGATGACTGGACTGCATGGGCCCCTCATCATTTTATGCCACAGCAGATAATAACAAATTATTGAAAATAATACAGAATAGACAATATACATCTAAATCAAGGAAGCTTTACCAGGAAACTTCTACAATCGACTCAGTGAATGGTCATAGCGGCGAAGCGAGGAACCAGAATTCGTGTTGTTTATGCTTAATAAAAGGAATTTTTCCAGTGATTTCTCTGTGAAAGTGAGTTGCATATATTTATATGTTTGGAAAATAGTACACATCCATGTTACGTGTTATCTTAACGTATGCCCAGCTTAGGTATAGAACAAAATGAATAGGTTAGGTTTACACAAATGTAATATTTAGCTGTTGTTTCTTTCGTGGTGGTAATAGAAATAAGAATGATTTTTTTTTTTTTAATGCAGGTTTTTAGGTAATAAAATTAAGGGTTTTATTGAACTGTGTAATTAAAATGCCAAGCCCTGTAAATTATTTTTGCGAGGAACCCAGCAAGTAAATTATTTTTTCAAACGTTGGATTTTTTATTTTCCTTCTCCCTTTTCTTGACTAGTTTTCACCTATCACAGTGTTGACGTACATGTAAGACAAGCAGTACTGAGAAAACCTTTAGTTCATTACAAACATCTTGCTCTCTGAGAATCTAAGTCTCTTGATGATACGGTAACCAACTTTTGGAGTGAGTATAGCACATTATACAGAGCATGTTTCAGAGTAGAAAAGTAATGGCTGGCTTCAAATATCCCTTATGTTTGAAGAAAGTTACTTTCTTCTGCAAAAGGAAAGTCGAAGGTCGTAAATGTTCTAAGAAAAAAGTATTTAAACAAATTTCTACTTCATAAATTTACATTGATTATAATACCCCCCCCCAAAAAAAAAAAAAAAGAATTTTTACAAAGCATGCTGGTTCAGCCCAAAATATGATGCAGACTCATGGGTAAAGTATAATATCGATATCTAGTAACCTCACTTAAGGTGATATCTGTCTACCCATCTATAGTCTGATGCCTCATTCCCGTAAAGTGTGACCAGAAACAAATCGCCTCCATGTCACCCTGTCACCTGCCATCTGGCTGCCTTTTCTCCAACCCCCTCATATACCTCTCCACTCCATCACTGCACCTCATCCTTAGTCTCCCCCTCTCCCTTGTCACCTCAACCTCACTCACATACATCCTCCTGGTCAGTCTTTCCTTCTTCGTTCTCTCTACATGACCAAACCACCTCTGCGCAGTTCCCTTAACTTTCTCAGTCACATCCACATCGATACCGCAGTGCTTCTTCCTCATGTTTCAGTCTGTCTCTCCATGTAACTCCATAAGCTTAAGGTAACATGACAGTAAAATTTTGTCTGTGTTCAGTAAAACTTAAATATTTTAAAAATTAATGTATAAAGGTGCAGTACAGGCTAACCTTCCATTATGCCCCAGTAACTTCCCTTTGCAGGTGATGAACCCTGTGATTTGTTTCTTGACGAGTATTTATAACCAAACACTGAGAGCTATAATGACAGTACCTACAGCTCGTTAAGCCCACTGTTTCCAATATAATTACTTACAGCCATCTCAGCATCAGCCACATTCCATACAATTGTTTTTGAACAACCCACACTGGCTGGTCAAGCAGGCTCATCTAGAGCAGGCAAGCACTTGATCCTGCAGGGGCCATCCTAATGTAACTGAAGTTTACAAACATCAGACTGTTAGGCATGGAAAAGATTGGGAAGGTTTTCATCCTGGGTGGATACTGCATTTGCAACTCTCCACTCAGGTAGTGGGGGCACCTTTGCAGACTCCACATCACCCTACTGATTGGTTGCAGGTATATGGTTACTGCCCAGCATTGTAAATAATTTCCTGGATTACAGGAGACCATTAGGACTGTAATGTAGTGTACAGTCACCTCAAGTGGAAAGAAGAGTAGTTAAAAGTGATAGCAAGGATAACAGTAAACAGAATGAGAGGAGGGCAGACAGAAAAAGAATGATAGGTGAAGGAGGAAGTAGGTAGCTCTACATTAACTGAATGGATGATGGGTACCACAACAGTACACAAGCTTTGCCCAGAAAAATTTGATCTCCCTGGGATTTGTTTCATTTCTTTTTAAAGGTTCCATACATGCTTGCAAGTGTCAGTCTTGTATATCTGTTGGAAGCTCTCCGTGCTGCTGAATCTATAGCAGTCTCACTATTCAGGCCCATAACCCTGAGATCACTCTGTATGGCCTCATCCCTTTGTCTTGTTCGGTATGCCTCTGGCACCTCTATCATCGACCTGCACAACCTTCATATTATTCACCCAGTTAATATCCTCCATCCGTTCAACATGGCCAAACCACCTCAATCTGCATGTTCTGATAACATCAGTAATGCATACAAGACCCATCCTGCCTCTCAAATTCTCATTCCCAACTCTGACATCCCCGCAACCATTGGTTACTTCCCGTTTCAGAGCAGGATGTAGCATAATTTTGCCGGATATTGCTTTAACAGCACCGAGCCAACAGTGCACGATATTGCATTGGGCCTGATATTGCAACAATGGATAATTGAGAGTTTTCTTATATATATATATATATATATATATATATATATATTATATCATCATCATCATCCGGACCTCCTTTCCCACCCTGGGGCAGGGTGAGGAGTGGCAACGTCTAAATTTGCCCAGTTCAGTGGGCTATGCTTCCATTCACTCATTATTCAAGCCCATGGAACCCTGGCTCCATCAGATAGTCCAAAAAAAAGTCACCACGGTCTGTAGCTTCATATATACCTATCTGTTAGAGTCAATCCGAACTCTGTCACGTGTAAAAGGGATGCCAATCCCTGGTTATGCGCCTCTCTGCAAAAAATTCATCCAGCAGCACTGTCTCTTGTCAGTCCCTTAGCCTCACTGACTTCCATACCTCTCTTTCTCACACATTCATCCACCATATCCCTCCATCTTCTTCTTGGCCTACCTCGTCTTCTCCCTCCGTCAAATTCGCTCAGATATACCTTTTTCATTACTCTTGTCATCCATTCTCTCCACATGACCAAACCATCTCAGTACACTCTCATCGATTCTGGTATCCACAGACTTTCCCTTCCGCATCTTTTACGAATCACATTATTCCGTATCCTATCCATATACAGTATATATATATATATATATATATATATATATATATATATATATATATATATATATATATATATATATATATGTGTGTGTGTGTGTGTGTGTGTGTGTGTGTGTGTGTGTGTGTGTGTTTCTGCCTGTTTGGCTTTCTCTTATGTAGATTTGAGATGGCTGTGTTTCTAGGAAGCAAAAGAACAATGATGAATGCATTAACAATGGATTTACATAAATCCCCGCTGATAGCATCGAGAAGCCTAAGTTTTTGCTGTGTTTCAAAGTGCTGGGGAATGATAGTATGAGGCCTGGTAGCTAGTAGCATCATCGGATGACAATCCACCCTCAGCATGCGGAGAGACCCCGGTTTCTTCAAGGGACACGAACAGAGTTTGGGAAAACGGAGACTGGACTGGAGTGGTGCTTTCCAACAACAGAACTTAAGTGTAGTACAGGCATCATATGAGGTTTCCTTTGAAACAGTAAGGAAGAAAAGGTCCCAAATGAATGATGAAACTTCAATTAAGCCATGTGCTGTAAAGATGGTCAAGTAGGTTCATGGAGAGTCAAGTACACACAAGATTCATCAGATTTCCTTGACAAACGACTCAGTGACACTGAAAATTAGTGCAACTCGAGTAAAGGCCGCCTGCGGTAGCCTCCGCTCGATGTCAAGCTCATTTCTATTTTCAGTGAAACGGTAACAGAAATTTGAATTACTCATGCTGTGAACGAGACGGAGCGGGGAATTTTCCCTTATTTTTAACCTGCTGAGAGAGAGAGAGAGAGAGAGAGAGAGAGAGAGAGAGAGAGAGAGAGAGGGGCAAGATAATAGTGTTTATTATACTAAATTATTCTACAGCATTCAAGTATACAATTTTAGGAGTATACGGAGGAAGGAAGGAGAGGCGAGAAAGTGTTAACAAACACGTCACTCTTCTCTCTTCTTTCATGCTGGTAATTTCAGTGCCGAACCAAGGACAAATTTATCCCCTTCATTAAAAGCAAATAATAAATTTGAAGCAAAAGGCCAAAAATGAGTCATAACTCGGGAACCACTGGCCCAATTGGACTGGAAATTCTTTTATTCTTCAGGTTATAGCATTTTAACGGTACCTTACCCTAACAAAAATTGCGTTACGTTGCACCGTTTTTGCTGTGTTACTGCAACAAACAAATATACAGAAATCGGATCAGTATAATATTGATGTCAGCTGATATCATGAAAAAAATGATGTAGGAAATTAAACTGTCTCCACCTGGTATGTTCGTAGTACAATTGAATGAGTCAACGGATGTGAGTTCTTGTGCACAGCTACTAGTGTTTGTTAGACAGGTATTCATGCATGACATCAAAAATGAATATCTGTTCTGTACACAGCTTGAAACTACTACAAAAGTTTTAGATGTGGTGGAAAAGTTCACTTCTTTCTTCACAGCTAACGAAATAGCCTGGGAAAACTGACGTGGAGTCTGTACTGAAGGAGCTCAGACGATGCTTGGATCAAAATCGGAGCTACAGAAGCATGTCAAGGAAGCAGCTTCGAATGCGAAAGTGGTGCACTGTATGATCCATCGCTTTGCAGTGGCGCCAAATACATTCCCTGATGCCCTTTTCAAGATCCTGGTGGCAGTGGTAAAATGTGTTAACTTTGTGAAAACAGGGGGTTTGAACTCTCACCTTTTCCAGAAACTCTGTGAAGACATGAAATCAGCATGAATCCCTCCTCCAAACTACGATGCCTTTCCATGGGGAATGTTGCAAACAGAGTATTTGAGCTTCGAAGAGAACTTAAACTTTTCCTGGAAATGAAAACAAAGGGTGATATACTAAGTCTCTTCAACCAGGCGTTGCGGGAGTCTTGTCTTGCATACCTGGCCGATATTTCTGAGCAGCTAAAAAGGCTGAATCTCAAGCTACAAGGTAAGAAAAGAAATGCATTTCTCCTCTGGACTGCATGCTTGCATTTCTTGCTAAACTCCTGAACCGGCAGAGGAAAGTGAGTGCAGAAAATGTTGCCATGTTTGGGAATTTTTCAACTGATCTTGACGAGATTGAAAAGCATTACCTACTCACAGGGGCGTACCTTGAGATTTGGGGGCCCGGGGGGCTAAGGTCTTTGCAGGGCCCCCATCCTGTTGGGGGGCCCCGCTAAGAACCTAGCCCCCCTCATTCTCAAAATTTATCTAATATCTCAACCGGAATTGTCGGGATGATATATACAGTATATATATATATATATATATATATATATATATATATATATGTATCAGCTGGCAAGAATCCCGCCATTGTGACCAATATTATGTTTCGGTTTGTATGGATTCCTTAACTGGTCACCAATATCAGCTTATTGGAACCCCATAGCTGATCACCAATTTATATATCAGCTTAGACTGACCTCTCTTTTCCAAGCAAGGTTATAACGTTGCGCCTGGTCGAAGTCACTTCCAGCTGACACTCTCCACCAAAACGTCTTCTTACACACTGGAGATGGTGGGAATTGGTGTAGAATCCTGCTGAAGAAATTTAGAGGCAGCGTGTGCAGGGGAACTGAAACTGAGTAGATTAAATCACTGTCTAGTGGCCACAGAAAGATATAACTGCGACACAGAGAGCTCAGAGTTAATACGTTCCTCTTGTTTGAATGATAAGTGTGTTCTGCTGTTAACTGGCCGGCGTCTCCTCTGGGTGTGGTGCTGAGGTCAACATATTTAGAGGTGCCAAACCCGACAGACAACTGGGATTTATACATGAATAGAAGCATCATAACTTTACCATGTACATTATACACCTCAGTAAAGTAGTATTGATTACATTAAAGTATACCAACAAGGTAAATATTTCCGCAAGACTTTAAACATATATACAATTTATATTTCTCTATCGCCTTCCCTTTACTCTAGTGTTTATGATAGAAAATGCTTGGCTCTGCAAGTCCTGATCGCTCATCCTTTCCATGCCACACTTTACAGCGAAATGGTGTTTGGTTGCTTATCATTCACACTATATTGCACATTGTTAATTATGAATAAACAACTTTGTACGTAATATGTAACAATAGTGTGAAACTATAACTCGTCATGGGAAACAATGTTGGCACCAGAACATTACTCGGCCACACCTTTCGACGTCCCCGTCGACATTGTTGTCCTAACTACTGTGTAGCCTAACCAATGTGTAGGGTAGCTAACTATTCAGCCACGTCCACGTGCAATCCGCGAGTACGGACCCGTGGTCTTAGTGGGTTTCTCATTCGGCCTTGTAGACAGTAGCCCCAAACACAAAAACAGGACAAGACCACAACAAGTAGAAGACCAACGCCAGGACCAAAATAGGAAGGAGATAGGTATGAAGGGAGATAGGATAGACTATATGGTTCTAAATCAGTCTTGTTCAGGTGGGTGAGGAACTGTATCTCTTTGAGCACATGAGACAGCCTGTTCACATTCAAGGTAGAAACATTGAATGAAGGTAAAAAGGGTCGTAACTGGGACGAGAAGTTCACCGACAAGGCTAGAAGGTGCTTGTTAGGTAGAACTGCTATCTCCTTACCGTGCAACTCACAATACTCGGGTGCAACATAGTAACCCTTTACCATAAGGAACTGGTTTTGTGAGGATCATGTGAGTGTTACGTCATCTGTCTCAGGAAAGAAGAAGTATTGTTTCGCATGTACATGAGCATGGAAAACTGACTTCAATTGAATGGGTTGGAAAGTGCAATGTTGCAGTGCAGAGGAAGTGTTTGTGTCCAACAAGGTCATCTTACATTTCTCCACCCCTGACGGAATGAAGACAAAATGGAACGCAGGACATACATGGAGATCAAAAAATGAGACCTTACACTTCTCAAGTTCATCCACAGTCGTTTCAGCTATATACCCTTTGTCATCCGACACAACTAGCACCTCTGGTCCCTGATTCAGAATAACAAGTGTATTGTTAGTAGTAGCGAAAGGGAAAGAAATGAACCGCCATGCGTGGTATGTTACAGCATTCCTCATAGGTACCAATATCAGGATCCCATAATGGGTCAACTGGGCCTCTAACAATGGGTAATGATATTCCAGTTGACTCATACCAAAAAGTGGCGTAAATCCATGCTTCACCATAGCTACATCAAGAGTAGGAAGCAATAAAGCATTAACCCTACTCAAACTTGCATCGATTAAGCCGTCCACCATAGTGGCTGCATGCGACTCCAAAGCAATGGTTGACTCTTCGAGAGCATATAAGTACTCAGCGATTAATACTAAGTTAGCCAGGGTTGGTAAGTTGGTTTGGATGTTGTTTTCTGGTAGGGGATATTCCAGAATGGGAGTCGGAGGTCCCGTCGTTCCTCACATTTCTGCACACATGACACATTGACTAACATGGGCTTCTATGTCCTTCCTCATGGTCAGCCAATAGTATTTCTTTCTTGCCTCAAGTATGCATCTGTCACGTCCAGGAAGACTCGCTTGAGGTACGTCATGAATCACTTTAACACGGTTTGCTGTAATCTGTCAGGAACAACCAACTGATACACAGTGTCCTTCCTGGGGGGCAGTTTATATAAAAAGCCCTGTTGAAGTTGGAAGTGAGTCATCAGTACCGGAAGTTCAGATAGACATGACTCATCGCCAGACTTCAAGGCATAGATGACTTGAGACCACATCGTATGCTTACAATGTTCCGCCTTTACCGTGTCCGCGGAATAACCAGAAAGAGGGATATTCTCAGTTATGGCAGCAGCAATATTTCTACTCAGTGCATCGGCAATGACATTTTGCCAGCCTGGTACATATCTGACCTTAGGGTCAAACACCATTACCTTGCTGAACCAACGCGCGACCTTACCGTGCAAGTTCTTCCCCTTAAACAAGTCATGTATGGGTGCATGATCCATTAAAATAATTATCCGGGACCCGAAGATGATATCCCAGAAATGTCCTAACGCCCACACGACTGCTAATGTCTCCAAATGCGTTACCGAGTAGTTCTTTTCCGGGGGGCTTAGTGCCCTACTGGCATACGCAATGGTGTGCTTTTTGCCCTCCTCATCCTTTTGCTGTAACACCTCTCCCAGTCCCAAATCTGAGGCATCTGTGCACAGGTAAAAAGGTTGAGTATAATCAGGAAACGCGGACACGGGTGTCTCTGTCATGGCTTTCTTGTGGTCGTTGAAGCTTTTCCCCTCCCAATGGTCCCCATTGCCATGCAGCATCCTTCTTAAGTAGCGTCGTCAATGGTGATGCAATAGCAGCATAATTGTGAACAAAGCTCCTGTAAAAACCGGTGAGCCCTAGGAATGAGCGAACATTGTCCTTGGACTTGAGCCTAGGGAAATTTACCATGGCTGTAACCTTATCCAGCAGAACCTTGATGCCATCACCATCAACTAAGTGCCCTAGAAATCTAACATTTGCCTTTAGAAAATTGCACTTAGCCTGATTTTCAGACCTGGGAATCTTAAGGTTTCCGTCACTCGATTTAACTTACTAAAATGAGTGTGTATATCCCTGCTCACAATTATTAAGTCATCTAGATACACCAGGACGTCCTGCCCAATCATGTCACCAAACAACTGATTTATCATCCTCTGAAATGTCAAAGGAGCATTGCTCAGTCCAAAAGGCATCCGGAGAAATTCAAAGTGCCCAAGGTGAGTGCTAAAAGCAGTGATTGGACGCAACTCTTTGGTCAGCTCCACCTACCAATACCCTGACGCTAGATCCAGGCAGGTGAACATGGTATTTCCTTTACCCAAGGACTGCAGTAAGTCTCTGAGATGCGGAATCGGGTAACGATCCGGTATGGTTACCGTGTTCACTTGCTGAAAATCTACAATAGGTCTCACACCACCATCCTTTTCAGTGATAGAAAGAGTGGTGCATTCCAAGGTGAGGAAGAAGACTGAATGACTCGTCATGAAGCACCTTTTCAACTTCCTCTTCCACTGTTTTCCTTTGGGTGTGTGGTAGGCGGTATGCAGGCACATATATCGGATTTGTACCAGGGTAGAACCCAATATGATGCTTCACCTTGACTGTCCTACCCAGCAGTTCTCCTGGAAGTGCCATTACGCAACCGTGTTTTATGGGCAAAGTTATCTGTTACCTTCACGTATTGTTCTAGGAGCTTTCCTCTCCCAAGACATGTAGGTTCTGACTGAGTCGTTGTTTGTGATGTGACTACGGGAGAGATCACTGGTACGTTGTTGACTTCCTTTACAGGGGCACCATAGGACATCAAGTCGCCTTTATAACAACCATCTCTGAACTTAACTGCACCACCACTCATATTTGCGATGAAGAGGGGCGTCTTCTGGTCTGGTCCGACACTTCAGGGTGGACTCTAGTGACAATGCCTTATGTTTTACGGTCTTTATTAAACATACCACATAAGTTCCATCCGACACATCAGGTACTCAGACAGGAATTTTGCAGACAGTTCGACTGGGTAAGTGGTGATTCCCACTTACTATAGCCCTGACCTGCTTCCAATCCATACCGTCTGTTTCATGTGCATCGGGGGACTCCCTTGACGCGTCACTTATCGGGGTCACAACTGGTTGAACGGCTCCTGATTGGATGCCAGTTCCAGCTTGTGTTGCTGAGGGATTAAGGCCTACAAACTCCTTCCCATTAAAGGAAATAGAATGTCTCTGAGGGTGTATAATCATGTCATACTTCTCCATGGATTCAAAGCCCACTAACCCATCAGCTGGCAGAGGGAAATCCTCAACCACATAAAATGCAGCACGTAACACAGGAGATCGTTTATCTGCCCTCAGTGTCGACGGTACCTGGCTTACAGTCTTCGTTTTACTTCCAGTCACACCTGTCAAAATTGCATCAGGTGCTGACAACGTCCTATTAGCTTGAGGCATTTCATACTTCAGCCTCTCTAGCACTTTACTAGAAATAATATTTGCACATGCTCCGGTGTCCACTATCAAAGACACATGGCCTTTCCCTATGATCCAAGGTATCGAGAGCAAATCCACCTTTTTAGTAGCTGCCACACACACGCATCAGTGGACTGTACGATTTTATTTACGTCTGCATGCGGCCCTGAACTTCCTCCGAACTAGCTTGGTTACCTAGTTTTTCCCGATTGGCAAGAACAATTGGGCAACAATCCGAAGAATGAGGACACCGCCCTTGGATGACACACTATCGTTGTACCTTTGGCTTTTTAGCCTTGGCCTGGTTAAGATGAGTGGTTGCCATATTAGGTTCATGCCATGCAGAAGGAAAATTCACCAGAGTTTGCGTGCCAATATTGTTAGTATTCATGCCCAATGGATTAGTACAAAGATCCTGGATTTGTATGCCAGTACTGTTAGTATTCATGCCCAGTGGATTAGCACAAAGATCCTGGGTTTGCATGCCAGTACTGTTAGTATTCATGCCCCATGTATTAGCAAAAAGATCCTGGGTTTGCCCGCCAATACTGTTGGTATTCATGCCCCATGGATTAGCATAAGATACATTAGGAAATAAATGGTCTTGTCCTTGCTGTCCAAAGGTTAATTGTGTACTGAACACGCCTGAGGAATAAGTGGGTGTGTGAGTGGTTGCATTAATATCAGAGATTATTGGACCTTGAGTATCTGGTTGAGAGGCCAAGGGTGCTGTTGTAGCCCGTTCAACATCCACAGTCTCTTTGCTAGGAGTACTCTCATTAGCATGACTAGTGGCCATTTTGGATGTAACTGAACTTTCAGGAACCGTAGAATACGAACGACCAGAATGCAAATGTAAAGTGTTCAAGGCCCCACTATCCAGTTCCTCAGAAGTGTCCTGAGAATCTTCAGCCCTAATATGTCCTTCACTCTGTAGAGTTTGAATACCCTTACGAAGTCTCAGTCCAAAGTCTCAATCCACTCACAAAATTCTGAGCCTAATTCACTAGACTCTTCTCCCGTCATGGTTGGTTTGTCTGAATATCCCCTTAATTTTCGTCCCCACTTCTTCACTGTATCCATCTAACCTTGTCAGAATTTATTCCCTTCCCACACATATAGATTAGTTATGGCTTTTAGCAATAGAGAATTGGATTCAGACAAGATATACAGAAAATGTATCTATTTAGGGGAAACTGAGAAACCTTTATTTTTAAACTACCTAACATATGCTGCTTGAAAAGTGTCTGAAGGTGCACTATGCATATACACTACCTACAGTAGGTGTCATATGATGCTGAAGTTCCTGGTAAATTCGTACTGGAAGTCCACACAGTTTGACAGGTTTTTCCTCCAACCACACGACGCTCGTCTCCCCACGCTGGTCTTCAGGTGACTGCCAGTCTTGCGAGACGCCGCACTGCCCACCAGGGCTGTCTGATTTCCGTGTGAGGCAATTCCGTGCACTCTGACTGGTCAGAGACCCTGCCCACTCACAGCTCGTTTAAGGATATATGACGTCATATCGTTTTCTTTGTCAGTGGACGTAACTCTGTGGGTGTAACTATGACAAACTGACGAAAGCCTATCATTTATGATTCTTATTCACATTAGTCCTTGTTTTTCCAGTCAGTCAAACATTGATCTCGTGCAACCTTGCTTACATTATCGCATAAAGCTATATAATATACTATCTGGCAATTATATATATGATTTATTAAATATATAGGGTAAATTCCATGAGCTTCAAGAATGATTTATTGTGTAGGGCCTACACGAAATCATGGCATAGCAACAACATGACCTAGGCTAGATTGGTAAATTTAAACAATCAAATAACAATAATAATAGCTCATGCTAAGCAATCAAATAACACAACATTAATATATTATTTTATACATTCAAATAACATAACAAATGTTTATCTATCTATTACTTCTGTAGACGCCTCAATCCAGGAAGGGGTGGCTACGAACAAGCCGCCTCCATGTCGTCCTGTCCATCGCCATCCGGCTACCCTCACCAAAACTCACCCCTCTCACCCAAATACCTTTCCACCCCATCCCTCCATCTCATTCTAGGCCTCCCCCTGCCCCTCTCTCCCTCCATCTCACTCACATACACTCGTTTGGTCGTCTCTCACTCTCCAACATACATTACCTATTTTACACATTCAACCTGAACGTCTGATGGTCTAAATTTCCAACAGCCGCCCACCGTCTTTACATCCTCTGAAATATATATTAAAGATGTTATTGCCTGGAACGAGAGTGAGTTTCTGGTTTTTGTCTTAAGATTATTTAATTTAGAAAATAGTCTCTCAGCATCTGCATTTGACGTTGGCAACGAAAGAATGTACAGTGCTAATGTTGCTATCCTTTCAAATGGTTTCTTATTATCACAGTTCACGTATGACATTAGTCGTACATAAAACATAATAACGCCACAATCTGTTTTTCTAATTTCATCTGGAATTGTAACCCAATCAATGCTTCGCCACTCATTATCTATCAGCTGAGGATCGCAACTGTAAAGTCTTGGGACCAATGAAAGTATATTTCCAAATGAGGGAAGGGCTGTCCTGGATTTCGAGTCTAAAAATTTTACAGGGGCAAGGAAGGATGCCATGTACCATAGTTTGTTCTTTAAATCAAATCTCTTTTTTATTTCGAGGCAGAGCGTTATTAGAAATTGCTTGCATCTGGTCCGAACATTAGCAATGAGTTGTTGGTTGCTTACAATATCTTTACTGGAAAAAAGGTTACCAACAGCATTACCTAAATATATTTCATTAAGTGGACGATGGAGAAACGTATCGGTGGGATCTATTTCAGAGAGATCTTTGTTTGTAATATCATCTTTGCAAAAATACCCTAGAAGTGTTCCCAGAAGCTGTGATACACTTTCGTGCAGGAGATGAATTGTGGGAGATGTTCTCTGAAATAACAAATTAACTTCATTGCAGAGCGGTAAGACGGTATTTAAGAAATTAAAGTAACACAATACAGAAGGGTCATTCAGGGACTTGACAATCTGCTGCACTGAAAGCAACCTTTCTTCCGTTTCTTTAAGATTAAAGTACAATTTTAATGCAGTCCATTGCTCTAACACCCGTTTAATTGCATCATGGAAAGACAACCACCGTGTTTGGCATGGATGGAGAATCTTGTGGGGTTTTATGTGACAAAATTCCTGAAACTGTTTAAAATCATGTCTCCTCTTAGCACTGTGAGAAAAAAATGAGTAAATGCATCTTAGCAAGTCCTCGCAATGTCGCGGTAGGGTCTTGGCCGCCTCTGAGGAGCAAAGGTGAAGAGAATGACATATGCATTTCATAATTGTTATTCCAGGCAAGTGTGTCAGCAATCTACTACATAGAGAATTATTGGGCCCCATGATATTTGATGCTCCATCAGCAGCAAATCCAATAAAGTTTTCAAGTGGAATTCCATGTGCGTTAAGTGTTGTTATTATCAAATCATACAAATTTTGACCACAGGATCCCACAGAATTAATGTTACCATACATGTCAATAAGGTCTAGCATTCTTGTCTGAATAATCTTAGTTTCAAAATCTATAAAACGAACTAAGATAGCACATGATTTTTGCGTACTAATATCTGTCGTTTCATCTAAGATGATAGAGAATTTGTTGGTTCTAAGTTTGTTCACAGTGTCTCCTCTCATGTTATATCCTACTGACTTAACCACCTCTGCGCATTTTGCCCTCTTTAAAGACAGAGCCTGGGCTATGTTAGAGTCTGGAAACATAACTTTCATTAAAGGTATCATGTGATCAACCAAAAGGAACGGGAGATTGTGCTCTGCAATGAAGCAGGCTATCATTATCATTGCAAATGCCACCCCATTGGTGGCATAGGGAGGGGAAGGTGGAGCCCCCATTTGGATATCCTGTTGTTGGTCCTCCTGCTGCAGCCTCTCAACGTTGGTAATGTGGAGCCTGGACGCCTTGTGCCTCTTGATTGACGTAATTTCAGCTCCCAGAGACCTCTTGCAAGCGTTACAGTGAGCTTTAGATGAATAGTCTTCCACTCTTGCCAACCAGGGCTGATAATCCACGTTAAGCAACCACTCGTCTCGAAATTTCTTGGTGGGTGGCATGACAACTTGTAAACGCATGAAATACATAAGTATCGGTACCTATTGAAGTCGTCCTACTAATAGGCTATAGGTAATCGATTGTAAGTAATTTCATGATATCGTATATTACATATGTATACTGTAAGTATTACTTTATTCCACCATATCATCACTACGATATCGTACATTATATTATACAAAAGTGTTATTTTACTTTTCTCTATCATCACGTTCTCTATCAATATAAGGAAGAAAATGAAGCATTAATGCTGTAGGGCAAACATTTCTAAATCACACAGAATAATTCAGGGTTGAACATAACCTATACAGTAATAAAGAAACCTATAGTAACTTACCGAAGCCTTGGGAATAGTGACCGTATCCTTACTGATACACCCCAGTTCAAAATATTTTTATGGACACCTGTACTGGACCAAGGTTAGGGACAGATTGAACCCTCGGTGCTAGTATGACTAAGCATGTTAACTACGACAAGATTGCATCTGACCTAAAATTGTACATGTCACAGTGTATTAAGTGTATACACTATTAAAATTCCCCAACATAGGCATTTACTTCGCGTAAATCATAGAAATTTGCAAAATAAAGAGAAATTCCGTATTTTCCGTGGAACGGATGTGTGACGTCACACTCATCCGTATACGTCATCGATGCTCTGTTTTTTTTCCGTGCTAGCAGACGAATTTCCGTAAATGGCAGCCCTGCTGCCCACAGCCACACACTCACGCTCACCCTGCCTCACTCCAGCCTCCATGTCCAGAGTTGCCAGATGTGTCTACACGATCTCACCCTTCACCGCACTGGCTTCGGTACAAGAGCGAGATAATTGCCCGTTCGCACTTGAAGGTAGAGATATCTCGCCAGAAAGATATGTAGAGAGAACGATATTACTCTGATATCTGCTTCACTTACTCGCTTTGCAATTAGTTTCTTTGCAACAGGAGAGTAATATTTTCTGTTTCACCTGCAGGATCACGAGCAGTTGCAAGGATTTTTCACTGCACTAATTCCTTTAACACCTCGTCCTATCACTGCACTGAACACCAATGTTATGTGTGTCGTTCCACAACGGGCACCAAAATAATGTATCTGCTGGCAAGAATCCCGCCACTGGGATCAATATTATGTTTCGGTTTGTATGGATTCCTCAACTGGTCACCAATATCAGCTTGTTGGAACCCCATAGCTGATCACCAATTTATATATCAGCTTAGACGTGACCTCCCTGTTCCAAGCAACGTTATAATGTTGCGCCTGGTCGAAGTCACATCCAGCTGACACTCTCCACCAAAGCGTCTTCTCATACACTGGAGATGGTGGGAATCGGTGTAGAATCCTGCTGAAGGAATTTAGAGGCAGGGTGTGCAGGTGAACTGAAACTGAGCAGATTAAATCTCACTTTAGTGGCCACAGAAAGATACAACTGCGACACAGAGAGCTAAGAGTTAATATGTCCCTCTTGTTTGAATGATAAGTGCGTTCTGCTGTTAGCTGGCCGGTGTCCCCTGTGGGTGTGGCACTGAGGTCAACATATTCAGAGGTGCCATATGCGACAGACAACTGGGATTTATACATGAATAGAAGCATCATAGCTTTACCATGTACACTATACACCTCAGTAAAATAGTATTGATTGCATTAAAGTATACCAACAAGGTAAATATTTCCCCAAGACTTTAAACACATATACAATTTATATTTCTCTATCGCCTTCCCTTTACTCTAGTGTTTATGATAGAAAATGCTTGGCTCTGCAAGTCCTGATCGCTCATCCTTTCCATGCCACACTTTACAGCGAAATGGTGTTTGGTTGCTTATCATTCATACTATATTGAACATTGTTAATTATGAATAAACAACTTTGTACGTAATATGTAACAATAGTGTGAAACTATAACTCGTCATGGGAAACAATGTTGACACCAGAACATATATATATATATATATATATATATATATATATATATATATATATATCCCATTGGATCCTAGGGGTGCTGGGCGAGGCATGGCTCTGGGAGGGTAATAAGCTATCGGCTCATAGTCGCGAAGCTCATAGGTCCCTACCCGGTGGTTCCCTACATTATAAAGACTTGAAAAATCCCAGTTCTGTCCAATACTCGGGACACTGGGCTCCAATGGGTTTATATATATATATATATATATATATATATATATATATATATATATATATATTTACAGAGAGAGAGAGAGAGAGAGAGAGAGAGATTTATATATTAATAAAAAAGCTTATAAATTTTTAAGGCTTTTTTGGGCCCCCCCTGAACTGGGGGCCCGTGGGGCTGTTTCACACAGCCCCACTCGCCCCCCACCCTTATGTACGCCACTGCCTAGTCATCACTCAAAGGTGAAATATTTCAGCATTTGAAATCCCTGGGAAGTGAGCTCAAAAGATAATTCCCACATTTCAAGAAGGAAGAAGAGAAATTGGTGAAGAATCCTTTCTCCGACACCCTTGATATTGCTGCCATTCCCGATGATGTTCAGGACGCATTTCTTTTCCTAAAGAATATTTCTGCTGCCAGAGACCCTTATGATGAAAAATCAGTCATACTCAAAAGTTAGTGAAATTGCACTTAGAGTCCTCTTGTCTATCCTTGTCTATCCACCCTGTCATATGCTTTCTCCAAATCCATGAAGCCCGCATACAACTTCTTTCCCTTCTCTAGACACTTTTCCACTAAAGATCTAAGAATGAATATCTGATGCACACAACCTCTTCCCTTCCTAAAATCTCCCTGTTCTTCTCCACCTAATTCCTGTTCTTTCCCTAACTCTGTCAATAAGTATCCTAGCATATGCTTTTCCTATTACACTAAGAAGACAAATGCCCCTATGATTACCACACACTTCTTTTTCCCCTTTTCCATTGTACAAGGGAATAATTATACCTGACTTCCAATCCTCCGGGATTTTACCTTCCTCCCAGGTCAATCAGGACATCTTCTACATCCATTCTACTACTATCTCTCCCCCATGCTTCAGCATTTCACCACACATTTAATCTAATTTCGTTAGCCTAAGCCACATACTTTACCCATAAAGTGGAACCAGATGATAGACTGTTTCGATGTAGCAGTCATCAAGGATAAAGGTGTTCTGAAGACTAAGGAATAGAGCACACCTACAAATATAATGCTCTATGGGCATTTTTTTTCCCATTCATCACATGGATGTAAATAAAGACCTGACTTCAAATCCGTGTACTTCAATGCATGTACATTATATTTCAGACCCTGAGTTTCTAGATGAACTAGAAATGATTCACAGCACAGGCCAGAAACGTAAATATCAGCTAGGTATACTAAACCAGTGCCATAATACAGCAAAGAAACGCTGCTACGGAGGCAAAATTAAAAACCCAGAACACTAGCTCAACCAAAGAACTTGACCTCACTTTCCATGAAAATTTTCTTGTTTTTGTTCACATACTGAAAAAGCTTAGGGTACAGTACATGTAGCTTTCAAGTATGAGAACACCATTAAAGAATTAGTTATCAATAATACCCCATCAAGCAATACAGGTGTTGTATGTAAAATTCCATGCAAAAACTAACATTTTCTTTACAGGAGAGTCTGGAATAGACTTTAAACCAGGATCTCACAGCATAAGTGTAGTGTAATGACGACCCAACAGGGCAATTATGTATTCCATGATAAACCATTCTATTATCATCACACTGTTTGGGCAGGTTCCAAGATATTAGCAAGATCAAGCATGGGCAACACTGCGCTGTTGCAACCCTCCATCTGACCAAGCACATAGCTCCCACCTCCCTGCATACCTAACCAAGCGCCTAACGGCCCACATCCCAGTATCGTCTGTATAGCACAGACATTAAAACTTAAAAATTTCGGTAGTTTATCCATGGTAATAATGAAGTTATGAGCAGATTTGATGAAATGATGACTCGTGCTTTTTTCGTTAAGGCAACCATTTTTTCTGATTACATAATAGGTAAAGTCATGAAAACTTCATATATAATTAGATAAATTATAATCCTTTATTGAGTACAATTTCTGCTGGCTCCTAGGTGTAATACTTGCAAATCAATTAAGAAGGGGTAAAAGCTGCGGGGCGCATAGCCTTATTTGCCTCCGAATCCACGCATGCAGGTCCCTCTGTGCGACCCTCCAGGCAGCGACTCCTCCCCCTCTAATTACCTCCCAACAGGAGTGATCTACCTGCTCCAGTCATGAGTTACATGGCCTTCCCCTTGACCTCCTCCACCCTGGGTTAACTCGTAACTCGTTCAGAGATCACCCTGTGAGCAGGATCAGCCTCAGGAAAGCGGGCCACGTGGCCATATAGCTGGAGTTAGCGTTGACAAATTATGTGGGTAATAGGCCTCGATTCAGTCACACGGAGTAGTCACTCGTTCCACACCGGGTTGTACCAGCTACAGTATATCCCATGATCCTGCAAAAACACTTAGTATCAGATGAGTAAATTCGCCACTTCAGGTCACTATTTAGTGTCCATGTTTCACATGGAGAAAGCATATGACAGGTTGGATACACAAGGATTGTGGAAAGTATTAAGAATATATGGAGTAGATGGGAAGTTGTTGAATGCTGCGAAGAGTATGTATGATGGTGCTAAGGCTGCAGTGCGTGTGGATGGTGAACTGAGTGAATTTTTCTCTTTGAAGGTTGGGTTGAAACAGGGATGTGTCATGTCTCCATGGTTGTTCAATCTGTACATGGATGGAGTAATAAAAGAGGTACAAGGTAGGGTAGCGGGTGTTGGAGTGGCTCTGGTGAGAGGGGGTAGTGTTTGGAAACTCCCTGTACTGTTGTTTGCAGATGATACTGTGTTGTTGAGTTAAGCTGAAGGAGAGCTGCAAGGCTTGGTGGATGAGTTTGGGAGAGTGTGTAAGAAACGGAATCTAAAGGTGAATGTAGGGAAGAGTAAAGTGATGATCTTTGAGAAAGGTGAAGTCAGTGAATGTACAGCGAGGTTGGATGGTGAGGAATTGGAAAATGTGAGTGCGTTTAAGTACTTGGGTAGTGTGATGAGTAAGGATGGAGGTTTGGAGGGTGAAGTGCTTGAAAGAGTACAACAGGGAAGAAAGGTTGCTGGTTCCTTGAAAGCAGTGATAAGAAGCAGGGAAGTGAGCATGGAAGTGAAAAAGTTACTACATGACAGTATTGTGATATCAACTCTAACGTATGGAAGTGAAGCTTGGACGTTGCTGGAAGGACACAAATCAAGAGTGAGAGCAGTGGAAATGAGTTATTTAAGAGGAGCCTGTGGAGTCACATGGAGAGAGAGGCTGACAAATGAGGATATAAAGGAGAGTTGTGGTGTGGATGTGGATGTGATAGGAAGCGTTAGGAGGAATACACTGAGGTAGTTTGGCCATATGGGGAGGATGGAGAGTGAAAGATTGATGAAGAAAGTGTATGTGAGTGAGGTGGAGGGGGAAGAGGGAGGGGGAGGCCGAAGATGAGATGGAGGGATGGGGTGGAGAGGTATATGAGAGAGGGGTGTGTGAGTTGGGAGCGGGACAGTGAAATGGCGGGGGACAGGGCGACGTGGAGGCGATTTGTTTGTGGCCACCCCGAACGGGATTGAGGCGTCTGGCAATAGATAGATAGATAGTATCACAGTCATAAAGTAAGACAGGGAGCACCAGCGCCTTGAAGATGCGAACTTTCGTGTTCTACACGAATAACGACAGCACCACACACCCGAAATCAGTGAATCCATAACCCTGTTGGCCAGACCAGTGCGACGAGAGATCTTGCTGGCTGATCTACCGTTGTTATGGACCACACTACCAAGATAAGTGGATCTTTCCAAGACTTCTATATCCCCACCACATGCTTGGACAGACTCAGCTGCTTCATCCAACAAGCCAGCAAATGCCTGGACCGTGGTATTGACCAAAGGGACCTTTAATCCCAGTGTCCTCGCATTCTCGGAAAACTCCTCGAGAGCACTTAGTAGCACCTCCAGCGACTCCGCTAGGATAACTGCATCATCAGCAAAGTCAAGGGCCCTTCATATTCCTTGTACAGGTCCCAGTAAAATCTCTGGGATTTTTTTTTCTTTTACTTCTTCATTATTAAAAAAAAAAAATACTTAAGACACAGCATTCTGCCTATCAGAAGGCACCAGTTCTCTATAAGACACATAACTATGTGAAATTTCAAGACTATAGTGAATACTTTCTGAGTTCTGACCCAGAAATGAAATCTCTGCACCATCTCTTGTTGTTGTTCCCAGTGATAACAATAGGCTACCCTCATCTGACTCTGTCAGGTGGAGAGTAAAAAGCTTCACTGAAAGAAATGTAATTTAATCATGCTTAATGTCTGGCACATAAGAAAGTAATGTAAATATGAGTTATGACCATTTAAAATGTGATAAATTGTTTACAGAATTCATTACATAACTTCCACCCAGACTAACGTTAAATTTGCTATGGTTTAGAATAGTGTTTCTCAAACATTTTCACTTCATTCTCCACTTGTGGGGATCTTAACAGCATCGCGACCCTCTTTCAGCTTTCTATCAACCCCCTCATAAATAATGATGAAAAAAAAGGAAATGTTTTGGTACTCTCCACCAAAACAACTATCAATCAGGATGCATATTTTTTTACATATCAGTGGGATGGATGACACTATTTGCTTTCAGTCAGTCGACTGATTCGACGTTAGGTCACTGATAATGCATATCTCACAAGCTGAGTCAACATCGAACCGGTTTTGGCTTTTACTCTTTGTGTAGAAACGTGGAGACACCAGATTTACATAAATATGTTGTGGAAAATGGCAAGAGGACTCTAAGTGCGATTTCACTAACTTTTGAGTATGACCGATTTTTCATCATAAGGATCTCTGGCAGCAGAAATATTCTTTAGGTCGAGAAATGCGTCCTGAACATCATCGGGAATGGCAGCAATATCAAGGGTGTCAGAGAAAGGATTCTTCACCAATTTCTCTTCTTCCTTCTTGAAATGTGGGAATTATCTTTTGAGCTCACTTCCCAGGGATTTCAAATGCTGAAATATTTCACCTTTGAGTGATGACTAGGCAGTGGCGTACATAAGGGGGGGGGGGCGAGTGGGGCTGTGTGAAACAGCCCCACGGGCCCCCAGTTCAGGGGGGGCCCAAAAAAGCCTTAAAAATTATAAGCTTTTTTATTAATATTTAACTCTATCTATCTATATCTATCTACCTATCTCTCTCTCTCTCTCTCTCTCTCTCTCTCTATATATATATATATATATATATATATGGTCTGGTGCCAACATTGTTTCCCATGACGAGTTATAGTTTCACACTATTGTTACATATTACGTACAAAGTTGTTTATTCATAATTAACAATGTGCAATATAGTGTGAATGATAAGCAACCAAACACCATTTCACTGTAAAGTGTGGCATGGGAAGGATGAGCGATCAGGACTTGCAGAGCCAAGCATTTTCTATCATAAACACTAGAGTAAAGGGAAGGCGATAGAGAAATATAAATTGTATATATGTTTAAAGTCTTGGGGAAATATTTACCTTGTTGGTATACTTTAATGTAATCAATACTACTTTACTGAGGTGTATAATGTACAGTCGTCAGCACAAATTCGCTGCAAGCCTGCTCGTGTGATGGTCGTATTGTCTGGCAACAATGTATGGGAACTAGTTGCCACACAGGCTTTTTTACGCTTTAAAAATGTGTTTGTAAGAATTAGTACTATCTATCGTCCATAATGGAATATTCTTTTTTGTCTGATTAACATAAAAATGTGCAAAAGACGACAGATGAATATTATGGAATGATGTAACTCCCGCTCTCTCCCCCATACCCCTAGTGATGACCCTTCCCAGCCTACCTCTCACCTCACCTCCCCCTCCCTCCTGCTGCCCTTCATCTCCACTCCTCTCTCCCTGTCCTGTCTACCTTATATTATCCACGGAACTAATCTACGTAATGAACTGCACTCTTCTCTGTTTCTTGTCTATTCCTGTAACCTTTTTGCTCCTTAACATTGAAGAGTTTCTTGCCATGCAACAGTCTTTTTCTCCCACTCTCTATTCCAAACATGATGCAGCAATTGGAAACATTATGGTTCTGATACTGCTTCAAGAATCAGTGAACAGTGGAGAATCGGAACATTTCTGCTAGAAAGAGAGATAGACTAGTAGGAGGAATGGGACCAAAATTGTTTAATTCCGCCTACCGAAATAATAGCCACCGACTGCCAGGCTCACTCAAACAAACACCAGTAAGGAATACATCACAAGAGCGAGACCTCAATGTTCCTATATCTCCCGGCTGTTGGCAGTGTCAAAAGGTGGAGAAAAGAAAAACAACTGAAATAAAAGAAGTGGGAAGGAGACGGGGAGAAAGAAAATGGGACTCGAACAGGAAGGAATAATGATAAAACTTTGATATAGTTGGTAGTACTGCAAGCAAATGGCAATAGGACAGGCTGGGTTTAGTAAAAAGTCAGAAGAGAATTCCGATGCGCCAATAGAGTTAGTGCCGTGGATAAATGAATGAAGGTAGAG
This sequence comes from Coenobita brevimanus, assembly GCF_032717465.1. Lineage (NCBI taxonomy): Eukaryota > Metazoa > Arthropoda > Malacostraca > Decapoda > Coenobitidae > Coenobita > Coenobita brevimanus. The sequence goes on along the minus strand of NC_137013.1, from coordinate 20,996,920 downwards.
AGGGTGGGGAGAGAAGAATGTGAAGAGGCATGAACGTGGGTGGGGGTAGGAGAGAGAGGGAGGGATGGGGGGGGATATCAGGAGGAGTAAGAGGGAGAGAGGAAGGAAGTTTAGACACGGTTATAATGAGGAATACCAAAGTATTGCGCTCATACGTCGTTCCATAACATTCTTCTTTCAACTCATGCACTTTGTTATACTAATCAAATACTGTACTGTATACAGAATACTGTACTCTAGGCAATCACTACTACCACTTCTTAAAAACACGCCTTTAAAGTGTATAAAAGTCTATGTGGCAACTAGTCCCCTTACACTGTTGCCAGACAAAATGACACATCACACGAGTAGGCTTGCAGCGAATTTATGCTGACGACTGTACATGGTAGTGTTATGATGCTTCTATTCATGTATAAATCCCAGTTGTCTGTCGGATATGGCACCTCTGAATATCTTGACTTCAGTGCCACACCCACAGGGGACACCGGCCAGCTAACAGCAGAACGCACTTATGATTCAGACAAGAGGGACATATTAACTCTTAGCTCTCTGTGTCGCAGTTGTATCTTTCTGTGGCCTCTAAAGTGAGATTTAATCTGCTCAGTTTCAGTTCACCTGCACACCCTGCCTCTAAATTCCTTCAGCAGGATTCGACACCGATTCCCACCATCTCCAGTGTGTGAGAAGACGCTTTGGTGGAGAGTGTCAGCTGGATGTGACTTCGACCAGGTGCAACGTTATAACCTTGCTTGGAACAGAGAGGTCACGTCTAAGCTGATATATAAATTGGTGATCAGCTATGGGGTTCCAATAAGCTGATATTGGTGACCAGTTGAGGAATCCATACAAACCGAAACATAATATTGGTCCCAGTGGCGGGATTCCTGCCAGCTGATACATTATTTTGGTGCCAGTGGTGGAACGACACACATAACATTGGTGTTCAGTGCATGGATACAAGGTGATTGTTATGCTGAGTGTTTTTAGGCCGACTCCTCGTACTAAAAACACTAGCGACTGAGCGGGGTCCTCTTTCCGGACCGGAAGTAAAGCACCAACAAAGGAACAGGACATAAAAACTAGGCAGTCCACCTTTAACACATCTATTACCTTAATTCTAACACCGTGACAATATTACATACAATGGTATGGACAGGGGATACAGATATACAAAGTTACGTTAAGATAGCATGGGATATTCAACATACACTGTAACTACACTTTACAATGGGTTAGGGTTCTATAAGTGGATGTGACTGTCTTTCATCAAAGCCCAAAAGGTCTTAGTTCACTGGCACAAGAGGAATATATAGGTTTAATGGTCCAGGGGAGGAATATTACTATAAAAGAGCAGGGGGAGCGGATCACTACAATTGACTTTTTGGGCTCAGCGCGGTGACACTCGCCCGCGTGTACACTGGCAAGGGGGAACTCCTCTATTCTGGGCTGGGGGAACAACACTAGATTCACGGGTCCAGGATTATAGTCTTTAATAAAGGGAAAGTAATCACGGGCACTTATAGATGGGATCCCTCTTATTCACACTGTCACTGTATCACTGTCCCTGTTTCACTTTCCCGGATATAGGAGGGGATGTCACTAATCTTGCCCGTTTTTCTGGGCCGATATCACTCTGTCACTTTAAGGGGACCTCCGGGGGCTCTACCCGTGGCGGGAATCACCGTACCCGCTGGGGGGAGACTCGATCCGGGTCCGATCCACTGAGGCATTGCAGGGAGACCCTCTTGCCTGGGGTCTCGACCTGATGTAGACCCTCCTCTCTGGTCCCGTCGTCGCGGTGCAGGGAGACCCTCTTGCCTGGGGTCTCGACCTGATGTAGACCCTCCTCTCAGGGTCTCGTCGTCGTGGTGCATGGAGGCCCGTCTATGTGGGGCCTCGACCTGGTGTGGTGGCCCTCAGGACTGGAGCCAAACAGGTGGAGAAGTCGTGTCTGGCGTCGGAGGCTCTGAGGCAGGAGGAGGACAGCGTTGGTAGGCTGCTGGGCTCGCCCAGGGGTCCGGGGACTGTGGAGGTCTGTCAGGGGACGCGCCGTCAGGTGTGGTCTGCGGCCTTGTCTCCTGCGGGAGCCTGGGGGAGACAAGAATCTCCCGGGAGTGGGATGTAGGTCCCGACTGGGACTTGGTCTTTGCTCAGGGGACACCTTCGGGGCAACTCTCCCGGGTGGTGTCCAGCTACTCCTGCAGGAGTTGGCTGAAGATAGAGGACACACGGAGGCCGTGTTCTCTTTCTTACACAGGGAGGGTAGCACAGAGGCGACTCTCTCTCTTGTCTCTGACACAGCCGTGGCGCCAGGTCGATCGACCCTGGGACCCACTTTTGGCTTTATACAAGGGGCTCTTACCCTTGGGGTGGCTAGGGGTGTTGGCCCCTTGTAGCTCACTATTGGGCCTCCTGCCCTGTTTGTGATAGAGGGTATTTCTCCCTCACAGTTCACTAAAGGACCTCCTGTCCTGGTAGTGGCAGAGGGTATTTCTCCCTTGTGGCTCACTATGGCAGAGGGTACTAGCCCCTCGTGGCTCACCAGAATTGTGGCAGAGGGTGGTGTTCCCTCGTGGCTCACTGTGGCAGAGGTGCGAACACCTCGTGGCTCACCAAGGGACCTCCTGCCCTTCTGGGGTGAAGCTGTGGTCGTCACCACAATACTACTAGGGACTGATTTTATATCAGTCCCACCCCATTGCTGTCGATGGTCAACCCGCCGTTGAAGTTGTTGCGGATCTAGGCTCACCTGGCGATGGGGCAGTTGCGGGGAGAAGGGGCACAGGTCAGTGGTGGTTGGATGACCCTTTTGCCCTGTGTCATTAACCTGTCCGTTATCTCCTCCTCGGGTGGTGGGGTGGTGGTGGCCCTGTGGTGGTGTGGGGGGTGGCGGGGCGGAAGGTCCAGCCGCGGGCATTTTACCACCGTCGCTCGTGAAAAAGTCACGACCCCGTGACTGCAGGTGGTAGGTGATGGTGGTGAATGTCTTGTTGACCGGGGTGAGGTGCTGCAGGAGGTTGATCCAGTGGTTGGTCATCGTGTTCGGTTCCTGGGCTGGGTTGAAAAAGAGGCGGATGGAGGATGGGCGGTTTGTGCGGCGTAGGCGGCGAAGAAGCTGGGGCGTCTGTCGGATTCTGATGGGCGGCTGGCTGTAAGGTAGCCACTGGACGCGGGTGATTCTCATGTTGGTGGTTGGTGCTTGGTGAGGCGGCCGTAGCTGAATGCTGGCGAGGGTTGGTGGGTAGGTGCTTTTATGGGGGATGGGTCTGTGGGTGGGGGATTTCACTTTGGGGAATTGGGACTTGGGATTTTTCCATCGTGCTTGGTGAAGAGGGAGGGTGATGGGGGAGGTGTTTGGGGTAGGGGGGTTTTGTGGTTGTGGGTGGTGGGCTGGTTGGTTACTAGGGGGTGGTGTTGGTGTGTATCTGGGTGGTGGGCGTGAAAGGCGGCCGGATCTGGTAGTGGTGGTGGTGAGTGTGGGTGTGGGTGGTGAGGGTGGTTGAGCACATGGTGGTGGTGAGGGTGTGTGGGTGTTGGGGGATGAGGTGGGTGGCAGTGCGGTGTGGCGGGTATAGTGAGCATGGTCGCTGGGTAGGGCGGGAGCGTTTGCTGGGGTGGGTCTGGGCGTGGTGCGGGCGCAGGTGGGTGAGGGTTGAGGAGTGCGGTTTGAGGAGGTAGTGGTTTGGGGTGGCGGTGGAGAGGCCGGTGATGGAGGGGGCGTGGTGTGGGGGGTGATATGGGAATGGGTGGTGGAGGGTGGTGTGGGACTTGTTGAGTGTGTGGTGGTGCTGGGTAGGGGTGGTGGTGAGGGCGGCGGGTAAGGCGAGTCAGGATCCGGGGTGGTGGGAGGTGGTGTGGTTGTAGGTGAGGTGCTGGGTGGGGGTGAGAAGTAGTAGGCGTAAGAGTGTGGGGGGTAATTCCCGGAAGTGTCGTCGTGGCCAGGTGGTCAGGCAGAGGTGCTGGGTGCGCGGGTGCGGGGGTGGTCATTGTTGGGTGGGTGGAAAGGTCGCACGTGGCAGTTGCGATACGTGCGTTGCTGGCCTTGTTGATTGATGATCATTTGATATGGGTTGGGGACTTGGGTTATGGTGAAGGGTCCGATGAATCGTGGTGCAATCTTATTTGGGGTAGGGAGTTGGGCGACGACAACGGATTGGCCAGGTTTGTAGGGGTTGGTGTGGTTGGTGTCGGGTGTAAGGTCTTGTTGTGCTTGCAGGTGGTGGAGGTGGCATTTGAGATGGTGGAGAGGGTCGGTGGTGGAGGGTGGGAAGGGTGGCTGGAGGTGGTGGCGGAGCGGGAGGAGGAGCGGGGTTTCCCAGAATACTCGCTCGTGCGGTGTTATGCCGTCTTCTCGCGGGCATGTGTTTAGGCCCCATTGAACAATTTTGACGTGAGCAGGCCAGTCTTCATTTCCTGTCTGCGTAATGCGAGTGCAGACTTGATTTACGAAGGAGCGATGGCTTCTTTCACAGATGCTGTTGCCTTGGGGCCAGTAGGGGGATGAGTGGGAGATGTAGAATCCAAATATTTTAGCTAATTCTTGCCAGACTTTCCCAGTGAATTCCGGTGCATTGTCAGAGTGTAGTGCCTGGGGAATGCCAAAGTATGGAAATACGTGGCGAGTCAGAGCATCAGCGACGGACACTGCACTGTGATCTTTAGCAGGACATGCTATTATGAATTTGGAATAGACGTCAACGAAGGTGATTATATATTTATATCCTGCTTTGGGGGTGAGTGGTCCGACGACATCAAGGGATAGTAGTTGCCAGGGTTTTGTTGCTGTTAGTTTTCCGGATGGGCCTGGTGTGCAGGTGATATCTTTTCCTAACGCACAGGCACGGCAGGATTGTACGATGTTTTTGGCGATGGTGGTGGGGTTCGGTGTCCAGTACATGTCGTTGAACACTTGGGTGAGTTTCTTGGTGCCTAGGTGGATGCCATTGTCGGCATGGAGGTGGAGCATGGTGTCGTGGGCGGTGGTGGGGCTCAGGACTATGTGGCCGTTAGGGTCAAACTGGTGTTCGCCGTGTAGGTGGAGTTTGCCGAAAATGTTCAGTGGAATCCAGGTAGGGTGTTGGTTTTCTTGCCACATCTTGATGAGGTCGGGTTCTGGTGATATGGCATTGATGGGTAGTCTTGATAGGGCGTCGGCGTTCGTGTGGAGCTTGCCTGGACGATACGATATTTCAAAATCGTATTCTTCTAAGGTTTCTCGCCATCTCATGAGCTGGGCGTTCATGGTGTTGGATTGGCGCAACCACTGCAGGGACTGGTGATCCGTGATGATGATCACATGGGTGCCTGAGATGTATGAGCGAAAGTACTCAAGTGACCATATTATCCCTAGGCATTCATGTTTGGTGGCCGCGTAATTCTTTTCTGCCGAGTTCAGGGTGCGGCTGGCACAGGCGATGGTGTGTTCGCGGCCGTCTTGTACTTGCGCAAGGACTGCCCCTATGGCGTGGAGTGAGACATCTGTGTACAGGCGGAACGGTAGGTTGTAGTCTGGGAAAGTGACGACTGGGGCGGAGGTGAGTTTGGCTTTGAGGGTGGTGAATGCATTGTGCCGGGGTTCAGTCCAGATGAAGGGCTCTCCTTTTTTTGTAAGGTCGTGCAAGGGTTTGGCGATGTTCGCGAAACCTTTCACGAAACGCCGATAATAGGAGGTTAGGCCTAGGAAAGCCCTGGTTTCGTGCACATCGTGGGGTGGTGGAATGTCAGCGATTGCACGTAGCTTGTCGGGGTCGGGGGAGATGCCTTCTGCGTTGATCAGGTGTCCAAGGAAGGAGACTGATCTTTCAGCTAGAACACGTTTGGCGGGTTTTACCTTAAGTCCGGCCTGTCGTATGCGCTGGAATACCTGTTTGAGGCGGTGGAGGTGGTCAGCCCAGGTATGGCTGAAAACAATTACATCATCCAGGTAAGCTAAGCAGGTTTCCCAGGTGAGTCCGCTCAGCACAGATTCCATAAGACGGGAGAATGTAGCAGGGGCGTTGCAGAGTCCGAAGGGAAGGACATTGAATTCGTAGTGCTTCCCATTTGATGTTGAGAAGGCGGTTTTGTGTTTGTCGTCGGGGTGGACTGGAACCTGCCAATAGCCTGATTGCAGGTCTAAGGTAGAGAACCAGGTCGATCCATGTAGGGAGTCTAGGGAGTCGTCGATCCTGGGTAGTGGCGTAGCATCATTGATGGTAACGTCGTTCACTTTGCGGTAATCAACGCTGAAACGCATGGTTCCGTCCTTTTTTCGCACGAGTACTACAGGTGAGGACCACGGGCTGGTGGAGTTTGATATGACACCGGCATCAAGCATTTCCTGGACCTGCCGGTCTTCTTCTGCCCGTTGTTTAGGATTTTTTCTGCGAGATGCTTGGCGAATGGGAGGTCCTGTAGTGTGAATTTCGTGGCTTAGGTAGGTGGTATGGCCAAGATCGGTCGGGCCATCGGAGAATAAGTCCTGAAAGTCCAGGAGTAGTTGGTGGAGGCTGTTTGACTGGGCAGGGGAAAGATGTGGTGGTATGTTGGGGAGAGTGGGGTGATTGGGGGGTGGTGTTGAGCATGGTTCTGCCTCTTCTGTGTCACCAATGATGAGTCCTCGGGGCAGGGTTAAAGGTGTTGTGGCGAGATTGGCAATACAGATTTGGTGGGCGTGGGGGAGGAGGAAAGTGGGGGAGACTAGACAGGATGACAGGGGTCCGGTGGGGATGGACGGTGAAAAAAAGGACTGATGTACCTGAGGATCTGGTGAGTGTAACCCATGCTTCGTGGTGAGGTGGAATGGTAACGGTGGAAGCAATAGCGGCAGGGAATGAGGAAGTCTGGGATGGCAAGGGTGGAGTGGGGGATGGGGTTGGAAGGGGATGAAGTGAGGCATTTAGGAAGGTTAGGTTGGGTTTACATGTACAGGTGGGTTGGAGAGGGAGAGTGTGGTGGAGTGGTGTGTGTGGGCAGTGTGGGGGTGGTGGTGTTTTTTTTCTTTTTTTTTTTTCTTTCCTTGTTGGTGGATGCTTGGTTAGGGTGGGCTGGACCGAAGTGGAGGCAACGTTGATAGCAATCAATGGTCGCGTGGAGTTTCTGAAGCAGGTCCAGGCCAAGATATCCATCATATTGGCTACATGAGGAGTCAAAAATGATGAATGGGTGGTCGGTGGAGACTCGTTGGTGGGTGGTAGTTTGTAAGGCCCTGGTTTCCCCAAGGATGGGTAGGGGGCCATCCCCGGCGTCTACGAGGTTGGCTGAAGTGGGGAGAAGTGGGCCGAATGCTGAGATGTGGCGGGAGTAAAAATGGGAGTAGAGACAAGACCTGGCTGCTCCTGTATCCACCAGTAATCTTGCCTTGACCCCGTTCAGCCATATCTTGTTGTAGACTGGGGGCCTGTAGCTATGTGAGGTGGCCCCCGCCACCCTGGGGAGGTGCGGTGGCGGGCCTAAAAATCCATCTGCTGAGGATGGGGGTAGTCGTCGTGCTCGTCGTCGTCCGGTCCTTGGTAGGGCAGTGGTGGTATGTCGTCCTCCTGGGCGTCGTCATCAAGAGAGGAAACTTTCCTACGGCCTTGTTGGGGATTCTTTCGCCGATTCGCCTTGAGTTGCTCCCTTACGTCATGAAGGAGGCAGGTGCGGCTGCAAGCCGTGAACTCCGAAGGGTTTATACTAATCAAGTTACCTTGTTCCCTGGGGTTATGGCGCTTCCTTTGCGGGTAAGCCCTGGGTACTGTGGGAGGCGGTTCTGCAGGCGACTGGTGAGGCAGCAGCTTGGGTTTTGGTGGGGGGTTGTGGTTTGTGGGGAACTTTGTCACTGCATGAAGCAGTTGTGGTGTGGGACGGGCAGCGAGGAGACGTCTGACGAGCTGCAGGTCTTGATCCATATTTCCTGAGGGATCATATATGGAGAAGTGTTCCCTGACTATGCTCGGGAGGATCCTCAGCCTGGCGTTGAAGGTATGGGTATCCCGAGAATTTATTTCTGCCTTGGGATAAGCGGCGGTGACGAGGCGCCGAGCCTGGATGAAAGTGTCATCCAAGTTACCATCATAGATGAGGGCGTCGAGTTGTGAGAGTGCGACAACTCTGCCCATGCAAGGCATAAAAGCCTGCTTCACTATCTGAGTGAACTTGTCCCATGACAGTTCTGGGACTATTTTGGGTGCGACATTTGTGATAATTTTTCCCAGATTTGGTAGTGTGACTGTAATTTTCTCCTTATCTGAGTCAAACCCTATGTCTAAAAGGGGTTTGATCATGTCCAAATAAACATCCATGTCACATTGGTCCGGGTTGAATTTTGGTAACTGAATGTGCGGTTTAGCTGCCATTGTGCAAGTTTCCTTTTATGTTCCTCCGTGCTTTTACTCGGATCCAGAACCACCGCTTGCCACCAGTGTTATGCTGAGTGTTTTTAGGCCGACTCCTCGTACTAAAAACACTAGCGACTGAGCGGGGTCCTTTTTCCGGACAGGAAGTAAAGCACCAACAAAGGTACAGGGCATAAAAACTAGGCAGTCCACCTTTAACACATCTATTACCTTAATTCTAACACCGTGACAATATTACATAGAATGGTATTATGGACAGGGGATACAGATATACAAAGTTACGTTAAGATAGCACGGGATATTCAACATACACTGTAACTACACTTTACAATGGGTTAGGGTTCTATAAGTGGATGTGACTGTCTTTCATCGAAGCCCAAAAGGTCTTAGTTCACTGGCACAAGAGGAATATATAGGTTTAATGGTCCAGGGGAGGAATATTACTATAAAAGAACAGGGGGAGTGGATCACTACAATTGACTTGTTGGGCTCAGCGCGGTGACACTCGCCCGCACGTACACTGGCAAGGGGGAACTCCTCTATTCTGGGCTGGGGGAACAACACTAGATTCACGGGTCCAGAATTATAGTCTTTAATAAAGGGAAAGTAATCACGGGCACTTATAGATGGGATCCCTCTTATTCACACTGTCACTGTATCACTGTCCCTGTTTCACTTTCCCGGATATAGGAGGGGATGTCACTAATCTTGCCCATTTTTCTGGGCCGATATCACTCTGTCACTTTAAGGGGACCTCCGGGGGCTCTACCCGTGGCGGGAATCACCGTACCCGCTGGGGGGAGACTCGATCCGGGTCCGATCCACTGAGGCGTTGCAGGGAGACCCTCTTGCCTGGGGTCTCGACCTGATGTAGACCCTCCTCTCTGGTCCCGTCATCGCGATGCAGGGAGACCCTCTAGCCTGGGGTCTCGACCTGATGTAGACCCTCCTCTCAGGGTCTCGTCGTCGTGGTGCATGGAGGCCCGTCTATGTGGGGCCTCAACCTGGTGTGGTGGCCCTCAGGACTGGAGCCAAACAGGTGGAGAAGTCATGTCTGGCGTCGGAGGCTCTGAGGCAGGAGGAGGACAGCGTTGGTAGGCTGCTGGGCTCGCCCAGGGGTCCGGGGACTGTGGAGGTCTGTTAGGGGACGCGCCGTCAGATGTGGGCTGCAGCCTCGTCTCCTGCGGGTGCCTGGGGGAGACAAGAATCTCCCGGGAGTGGGAGGTAGGTCCCAACTGGGACTTGGTCTTTGCTCAGGGGACACCTTCGGGGCAACTCTCCCGGGTGGTGTCCAGCTACTCCTGCAGGAGTTGGCTGAAGATAGAGGACACACGGAGGCCGTGTTCTCTTTCTTACACAGGGAGGGTAGCACAAAGGCGACTCTCTCTCTTGTCTCCGACACAGCCGTGGCGCCAGGTTGATCGGCCCTGGGACCCACTTTTGGCTTTATACAAGGGGCTCTTACCCTTGGGGTGGCTAGGGGTGTTGGCCCCTTATAGCTCACTATTGGACCTCCTGCCCTGTTTGTGATAGAGGGTATTTCTCCCTCGTAGTTCACTAAAGGACCTCCTGTCCTGGTAGTGGCAGAGGGTATTTCTCCCTCGTGGCTCACTGTGGCAGAGGGTACTGGCCCCTCGTGGCTCACCAGAGTAGTGGCAGAGGGTGGTGTTCCCTCGTGGCTCACTATGGCAGAGGGTACTAGCCCCTCGTGGCTCACCAGAGTTGTGGCAGAGGGTGGCGTTCCCTCATGGCTCACTGTGGCAGAGGTGCGAACACCTCGTGGCTCACCAAGGGACCTCCTGCCCTTCTGGGGTGAAGCTGTGGTCGTCACCACAATACTACTAGGGACTGATTTTATATCAGTCCCACCCCACTGCTGTCGATGGTCAACCCGCCATTGAAGTTGTCGCGGATCTAGGCTCACCTGGCGTTGGGGCAGTTGCGGGGAGAAGGGGCACAGGTCAGTGGTGGTTGGATGACCCTTTTGCCCTGGATCATTAACCTGTCCATTATCTCCTCCTCGGGTGGTGGGGTGGTGGTGGCCCTGTGGTGGTGGCCCTGTGGTGGTGTGGGGGGTGGCGGGGCGGAAGGTCCGGCCGCGGGCATTTTAGTGATAAATGGATTAGTGTCGTGAAAAACTTTTGCAACCGCTCGTGATCCTGCAGGTGAAACAGAAAATATTACTCTCCTGTTGCAAGGGGACTAATTGTGGAGCGAGTAAGTGAAGCAGATATCAGAGTAATCTAGTTCTCTCTATATATCTGCCTGGCGAGATATCTCTACCTTCAAATGCGAACTGGCAATTATCTCGCTCTCGTACCAAGGCCAGTGCAGTGAAGGGTGGGATCATCTAGACACATCTGGCAACTCTGGACGTGGAGGCTGGAGTGAGGCAGGGTGAGCGTGTGTGGCTGTGAGCAGTGCAACGACTGGCAAGACTGGCAGTCACGTGAGGACCAGCGTGGGGAGAGGATCGGAGAGGATCGTCGTGTGGTTGGAGGAGAAACCTGTCAAAGTGTGTGGACTTGCAGTATGAATCTACTGGGAACTCCAGCATCATATGACACCTAGGTAGTGTACATGCACAATGAACCTTCAGAAACTTTTTAAACAGGACATGTTAGTTAGGTATGTTTAAAAATAAATGTTTCTCAGTTTCCCCTAAATAGATACATTTTCTGTACGTCTTGCCTGTGTCCCATTCTCTATTGCTAAAAGCCATTACTAATCTATTTGTGTCAGTTAAATTTTTCCTGTGACGGGGAAGGGAATAAATTCTGACAAGGTTAGATGGATACAGTGAAGAAGTGGGGACGAAAATTAAGGGGATATTCAGACAAACCAACCATGACGGAAGAAGAGTCTAGTGAATTATGCTCAGAATTTTGTGAGTGGATTGAGACTTTGGACTGAGACTTCGTAAGGGTATTCAAACTCTACAGAGTGAAGGACATATTAGGGCTGAAGATTCTCAGGACACTTCTGAGGAACTGGATAGTGGGGCCTTGAACACTTTACATTTGCATTCTGGTCGTTCGTATTCTACGGTTCCTGAAAGTTCAGTTAGGTCCAAAATGGCCACTAGTCTTGCTAATGAGAGTACTCCTAGCGAAGAGACTGTGGATGATGAACAGGCTACAACAGCACCCTTGGCCTCTCAACCAGATACTCAAGGTCCAATAATCTCTGATATTAATGCAACCACTCACACACCCACTTATTCCTCAGGCGTGTTCAGTACACAATTAACCTTTGGACAGCAAGGACAAGACCATTTATTTCCTAATGTATCTTATGCTAATCCATGGGGCATGAATACCAACAGTATTGGCGGGCAAACCCAGGATCTTTTTGCTAATACATGGGGCATGAATACTAACAGTACTGGCATGCAAACCCAGGATCTTTGTGCTAATCCACTGGGCATGAATACTAACAGTACTGGCATACAAATCCAGGATCTTTGTACTAATCCATTGGGCATGAATACTAACAATATTGGCACGCAAACTCTGGTGAATTTTCCTTCTGCATGGTATGAACCTAATATGGCAACCACTCATCTTAACCAGGCCAAGGCTAAAAAGCCAAAGGTACAACGATAGTGTGTCATCCAAGGGCGGTGTCCTCATTCTTCGGACTGTTGCCCAATTGTTCTTGCCAATCGGGAAAAACTAGGTAACCAAGCTAGTTCAGGGGAAGTTCAGGGCCGCATGCAGACATAAATAAAATCGTACAGTCCACTGATGCGTGTGTGTGGCAGCTATTAAAAAGGTGGATTTGCTCTCGATACCTTGGATCATAGGGAAAGGCCATGTGTCTTTGATAGTGGACACTGGAGCATGTGCAAATATTATTTCTAGTAAAGTGCTAGAGGGGCTGAAGTATGTAATGCCTCAAGCTAATTGGACATTGTCATCACCTGACGTGATTTTCACAGGTGTGACAGGGAGTAAAACGAAGACTCTAAGCCAGGTACCGTTGACTCTGAGGGCAGATAAATGATCTCCTGTGTTACGTGCTACATTTTATGTGGTTGAGGATTTCCCTCTGCCAGCTGAGGGGTTAGTTGGCTTTGAATCCATGGAGGAGTATGACGTGATTATACACCCTTAGAGATATTATATTTCCTTTAATGGGAAGGAGTTTGTAGGCCTTAATCCCTCAGCAACACAAGCTGGAACTGGCATCCAATCGGGAGCTGTTCAACCAGTTGTGACCCCGATAAGTGAAGCATCAAGGGAGTCCCCCGATGCACATGAAACAGACGATATGGATTGGAAGCAGGTCAGGGCTATAGTGAGAGGGAATCACCACTTACCCAGTCGAACTGTCTGCAAAATTCCTGTCTGAGTACTTGATGTGACGGAGGGAACTTATGTGGTATGTTTAACAGAGACCGTAAAACATAAGGCATTGTCGCTAGAGTCCACCCTGAGTAGTTTCGGACCACACCAGAAGACGCCCCTCTTCATTGCAAATATGAGTGGTGGTGCAGTTAAGCTCAAAGATGGTTGTTATATAGGCGACTTGATGTCCTAATGTGCCCCTGTAAAGGAAGTCAATAAAGTAACAGTGATCTCTCCCATAGTCACATCACAAACAACGACTCAGTCGGAACCTACATGTCTTGGGAGAGGAAAGCTGCTAGAACAATACGTGAAGGTAACAGATAACATTGCCCATAAAACACGGTTGCGTAGTGGCACTTCCAGGAGAACCGCTGGGTAGGACAGACAAGGTGAAGCATCATATTGGGTTGTACCCTGGTACAAATCCGATATATGTGCCTGCATACCGCCTACCACACGCTCAAACGAAAACAATGGAAGAGGAAGTTGAAAAGATGTTTCATGAAGAAGTCATTCAGCGTTCTTCCTCACTTTGGAAAGCACCACTCTTTCTAGTGCCTAAAAAGGACGGTGGTGTAAGACTTATTGTAGATTTTCAGCAAGTGAACACGGTAACCATACCGGATCGTTAGCCAATTCCACATCTCAGAGACTTACTGCAGTCCTTGGGTAAAGGAAATACAGTGTTCACCTGCCTGCATCTAGCGTCAGGGTATTGGCAGGTGGAGCTGACCGAAGAGTCATGTCCCATCACTGCCTTTCGCACTCACCGTGGACACTTTGAATTTCTCCGGATGCCTTTTGGACTGAGTAATGCTCCGTTGATAATTCAGAGGATGATAAATCAGTTGTTTGGTGACATGATTGGGCAGGACGTCCTGGGGTATCTAGATGACTTAATAATTGTAAGCAAGGATATACACACTCATTTTAGTAAGTTAAAATGAGTGACGGAAACCTAAAGATCCGCAGGTCTGAAAATCAGGCTAAGTGCAATTTTCTAAAGGCAAATGTTAGATTTCTAGGGCACTTAGTTGATGGTGATGGCATCAAGGCTCTGCTGGATAAGGTTACAGCAATGGTAAATTTCCCTAGGCCCAAGTCTAAGGACGATGTTCGCTCATTCCTAGAGCTCACTGGTTTTTACAGGAGCTTTGTCCACAATTATGCTGCTATTGCATCACCACTGATGACGCTACTTAAGAAGGATGCTGCATGGCAGTGGGGACCATTGGGAGGGAAAAGCTTCAACGACCACAAGAAAGCCATGACAGAGACACCCGTGTTAGCGTCTCCTGATTATACTCAACCTTTTTACCTGTGCACGGGCGGCTCAGGTTTGGGACTGGGAGCGGTGTTATGGCAAAAGGATGAGGAGGGCAAAACACACACCATTGCATATGCCAGTAGGGCACTAAGACCCCCGGAAAAGAACTATTTGGTAACGCATTTGAAGACATTAGCAGTCATGTGGGCGTTAGGACATTTCTGGGATATCATGATTGGGTACTGGATAATTATTTTAATGGATCATGCACTCATACATGACTTGTTTAAGGGGAAGAACTTGCACGGTAAGGTCGGGCGTTGGTTCAGCAAGGTAATGGAGTTTGACCCAGAGGTCAGATATTTACCAGGCCAGCAAAATGTCACTGCCGACGCGCTGAGTATAAATATTGCTGCGGCCATATCTGAGGATATCCCTCTTTCTGGGTATTCCCCAGACAAGGTAAAGGTGGAACAACGTAAGTATACGATGTGGTCTCAAGTCATCTATGCCTTGAAGTCTGGTGATGAGTCATGCCTACCTGAGCTTCCGGTACCGATGACTCACTTCCATCTTGAACAGGGCCTTTTATATAAACAGCACCCCAGGAAGGACACTGTGTATCAGTTGATTGTTCCTGCTACATTACAGCAAGCCGTGTTAAAGTTGGTTCATGACGTACCTCAATCAGGTCATCCTGGACATGACAGATGCATATTTGAGGCAAGAAAGAAATACTATTGGCCAACCATGAGGAGGGACATAGAAGCCCACGTCAGTCAATGTGTCATGTGCACAGAAATGCGAGGAACGACGGGACCTCTGACTCCCATTCTGGAATATCCCCTACCAGAAAAAACGTGGGATACAGTCTCCATTGATCTCTTAGCGTTGCCAAGGAGTCATCAAGGCTCAAGCTATGTATTGGTGGCAGTGGACCATTTTTCGCGATTCACTGTTTTAGCACCTTTACAGACGAAAACTGCAGAGGAGGTGGTGCACACTTTTGTAACCTCAGTGATTTGTCCATACTCAACACCTAAGGTATTGCTCAGCGATAATGGCAGTGAATTTCGTAACCAAGAGTTAGAGGAAATCTGTCGTACATATGGGGTAAGGCAAGTCTTTATTACGCCTTCCAGTCCCAAGAGCAATGGCCTGGTGGAGAGGACAAACAGGAAGATACTGGAAGTCTTGAGACCAGCAGTTACTGCTCAGGCAGACTGGCAAGAGTGGTTGCCACATGTAGCAGCGGCCATCAACTCCTCAGAAAATTCGTCAACGGGGAAGTCTCGTCATTATATCCTTTATGGAGAGGAGAAGGTGTTACCCTATGATTTGCTAGCTGGACCTCCTGCCCCAGTGTATAATCAAGAGAATTATGCCAATGTACAGCTTGCAAAGTTCCAACGCATACATAATGAAGTACAAAAAAGATTAAAAGCCTCAAGAGTGGAGATGATGGTGAAACAACACAAAGGTAGTCAAGAAAAGACGTTGGAGATAGGCCAGAAGGTTATGATAAACAACCGTCAGAAAACTTCCAAGCTCAAACCTAAGTTCCACAGCCCACATACCATTGTGGAACACGTGCGTGGAGGCAGTACATGCTGACAGGATCAAACCAGTAAGTCAAGAGCTAAGCCTAACTAACCAATCGTCTGATGTGTTGTCCCCTCTGTCTTCATCACAGTCTATGTCGTCGTCCGTACCTGTCCCTAACCAAGAGTATAGCAGCAAGCTACGATTCCACAGTAAGAGCAACTAAGGGAGTATCTTCTCTTACAAACGTGTGGCTCGCATTTGGACTCCTCTTGCGTTGCTTGGAGTGGACCTATGGAATGACGTCGGACATGGACACGACTGCATTGATGCCAGGAGCACTGAAGAGCCCACTTGGAGAGGTATTGGTAGTCGAGGATGCAGTATGCGTCTACTACCCAATGGAAGGATATCTCCAAGCTCCAGCTACTATTAAACGGGTCTCTAAGGGATTGTTTCACCTCAGACACCAACTGTTGGAAGTCGACAAGTTATTCAACCAGAACCCACAGCTGATGACCTCAGATAATGAAGCTTTGGTACAAACCTTGCATGGTATAACCGAGCTTTACACTGGACATATAGTTACGCTCACAGACAGGCTCACTAAATTGCATGTCACTTTACCTAATGCAGATTCTGATCTTTCCAAGCATGTCCATGCACGTACTAAGAGAGGATTTGTGGATCTCCTAAGTATCCTGTCTCAAAAGCTTTTTGGTGCAGCGCTAGACAAGGACGTAGTGGAATTGGGTAGACAGATGCATGATTTGGTATTAGCGGCAAAGGCAAATAACAGGCTAATTGTACACACGTATGAACAATTGGGTGAGTTCACTAACAAAGCCAACGAGATAATTAAGACTACCAACCATCTCGTAAGAGTTGTGAACATCATCCAAACCAACTTACCAACCCTGGCTAACTTAGTGTTAATCTCTGAGTACTTACATGCTCTCGACGAGTCAACCACTGCTTTGGAGTCGCATGCAACCACTATGGTGGACGGCTTAATCGATGCAAATTTGAGTAGGGTTAATGCTTTATTGCTTCCTACTCACATTTTGATCAATGCTCTTGATGTAGCTATGGTGAAGCATGGATTTACGCCACTTTTTGTTATGAGTCAACTGGAATATCATTACCCATTGTTAGAGGCCCAATTTACCCATGATGGCATCCTGATATTGGTACCAATGAGGAATGCTGTAACATACTTGCATGGTGGTTCATTCCTTTCCCTTTTGCTACTACTAACAATACACTTGTTATTCTGAATGAGGGACCAGAGGTGCTAGTTGTGTCAGATGACAATGGGTATATAGCTGAAACGACTGTGGATGAACTTGAGAAGTGTAAGGCCTCATTTCTTGATCTCCATGTATGTCCTGCTTTCCATTTTGTCTTCATTCTGTCAGGGGTGGAGAAATGTAAGATGACCTTGTTGGACACAAACACTTCCTCTACACTGCAACATTGCACTTTCCAACCCATTCAACTGAAGTCAGTTTTCCATGCTCATGTACATGCGAAACAATAATTCTTCTTTCCTGAGACAGATGACGTAACACTCACATGATCCTCACAAAACCAGTTCCTTACGGTAAAGGGTTACTATGTTGCACCCGATTCTTGTGAGTTGCACAGTAAGGAGATAGCAGTTCTACCTAACAAGCACCATCTAGCCTTGTCGGTGAACTTCTCGTCCCAGTTACGACCCTTTTTACCTTCATTCAATGTTTCTACCTTGAATGTGAACAGGCTGTCTCATGTGCTCAAAGAGATACAGTTCCTCACCCACCTGAACAAGACTGATTTAGAACCATATGCACTATCCTATCTCCCTTCATACCTTTCTCCTTCCTATTTTGGTCCTGGCATTGGTCTTCTACTCGTACTTGTTGTGGTCTTGTCCTGTGTTTGTGTTTGGGGCTCCTGTCTACAAGGCCGAATGAGAAACCCACTAAAACCACGGGTCCGTACTCGCGGATTGCAAGTGGACGTGGCTGAATAGTTAGCTACCCTACACATTGGTTAGGCTACACAGTAGTTAGGACAACAATGTCGACGGGGACGTCGAAAGGTGTGGCCGAGTAATGTTCTGGTGCCAACATTGTTTCCCATGACGAGTTATAGTTTCACACTATTGTTACATATTACGTACAAAGTTGTTTGTTCATAATTAACAATGTGCAATATAGCGTGAATGATAAGCAACCAAGCACCATTTCACTCTAAAGTGTGGCATGGGAAGGATGAGCGATCAGGACTTGCAGAGCCAAGCATTTTCTATCATAAACACTAGAGTAAAGGGAAGGCGATAGAGAAATATAAACTGTATATATGTTTAAAGTCTTGGGGAAATATTTACCTTGTTGGTATACTTTATTGTAATCAGTACTGCTTTACTGAGGTGTATAATGTACATGGTAAAGTTATGATGCTTCTATTCATGTATAAATCCCAGTTGTCTGTGGGGTTTGGCACCTCTGAATATGTTGACCTCGGTGCCACACCCAGAGGGGACTGCGGTAAGCTAACAGCAGAACGCACTTATCATTCAAACAAGAGGAACGTATTAATTCTGAGCTCTCTCCGTCACAGTTGTATCTTTCTGTGGCCACTAGAGAGTGATTTAATCTGCTCAGTTTCAGTTCACCTGCACACGCTACCTCTAAATTTCTTCAACAGGATTCTACACCGATTCTCGCCATCTCCAGTGTGTGAGAAGGCGTTTTGGTGGAGAGAGTCAGCTGGAAGTGACTACGACCAGGCGCAACGTTATAACCTTGCTTGGAACAGAGAGGTCAGTCTAAGCTGATATATAAATTGGTGATCAGCTATGGGGTTCCAATAAGCTGATATTGGTGACCAGTTGAGGAATCCATACAAACCGAAACATAATATATTGGTCGCAGTGGCGGGATTCTTGCCTGCTGATATATATATATATATATATATATATATATATATATATATATATATATATATATATATATATATATATATATATATATATATACTGGGTGTAACGCGACGTACGACAAAAACTTACACCATTGATCTATCATGTAATTCTGAGTATATTTTGTTCTATAAACATATGCTCTCTGCGACCCCAGCTCAGTACCCAGCATTCGGCTGTTTTGTGTAAAAGCTCGTCTCTTGCATGTGCCATTGGGTGAGAACTTCGCAGGGCGACGGGAGACGAGTATTATTAGCTTATACTGTACTATACATAAAAATCCCATATCCTATCAGTACACACGAGTTTTAAGAAGAAACTTTACGTAGTCTATTGATTCTTTAACATCAAGTCATGCATTCATGCAATTCTTTTGCACATATCGACTGTAATTAAGGATTAAATTCAAATTTTATGGCTTGCAAGGGAGTAGGGAGGGAGGGAGGACAGGCTGGTGTGTTGGTGCCAGTTATGTAATATTTGGTTTGTAGGATGTTGCTACCAGCATTATCATAACACCCACAGCTCATTTAGTGAAAAAACGTTATTCTAAAGGGAGATAAGCCTCACTTTAAGTCAGGAAGAATTTTATTAATCACAATTTTTCTGCTGCAAGTAAACGTGGCGCCATTGGGTATCTCCACCTACAGTATGTTCCTCTCTGCGGCACATCATCGCAGAATCCGTAAAAAAAATACACGATATCTGCATATTCTTCATTGCTGTACGCACGTGGCATGCTGTTTCATGAACATGTGAAGCTGAACCCGGTGAACAACAAAACGCAGAGAACGGTATTTAAAGTATGTGCCTCCCCTGCAAATGTTCCCGTTCAAATGATAGTGGACGCAGGGTTGCCAAGTCCTTATCATCAGTCTCGCTAGTTTAGTCCTGAAAACTTGCTAGAATGTCGCTACATAATAAATACTGCAAAACATCGCTAGAAAATACGATAAAATCTCTAGAGTATCACCTAAAAATGGCAAAAATATCCAGACTGTAGCTAGATATCATGTTGCCAGATGTTAGTGCCGCAAGGAGAAGCAAGAAAATAGGTCTAGCAACATAGTCGTTACATTGGCATTCCTGTATCACTTTTCTCACGTCATCATATGAAAAAAGAGGTGCCACGTTTACTTGCAGCAGAAAAACTGTTATGAATAATAATATTGCTCCTGACTTAAAGTGATGCTAGTCACTCAGTACGGTAATGTTCTTTCACTGAATGAGCTGTGGGTGTTATGATAAACCTGGTAGCAACATCCTACAAACCAAATATTACATAACTGGCACCAAAACACCACCTGTCCTCCCTCCCTCCCTACTCCCTTGCAAGCCATAAAATTTGAATTTAATCCTTAATTACAGTCGATATGTGCAAAAGAATTGCATGAATGCATGACTTGATGTTAAAGAATCAATAGACTACGTAAAGTTTCTTCTTAAAACTCGTGTGTACTGATAGGATATGGGATTTTTATGTATAGTACAGTATAAGCTAATAATACTCGTCTCCCGTCGCCCTGCGAAGTTCTCACCCAGTGGCACATGCAAGAGACAAGCTTTTACACAAAACAGCCGAATCCTGGGTACTGAACTGGGGTCGCAGAGAGCATATGTTTATAGAACAAAATATACTCAGAATTACATGATAGATCATTGGTATAAGTTTTTGTCATACGTCGCGTTACACCCTATATATATATATATATATATATATATATATATATATATATCATCCCGACAATCCCGGCTGAGAGATTAGAAAAATTTTGAGAACGAGGGGGGCTAGGTTATTAGCGGGGCCCCCCCTCTAGGAGGGGGGCCCCGCAAAGAACCTAGCCCCCCAGGTCCCCAAATCTCAAGGTACCCCCCTGCACCAACCTCCACTAGTTTTCCGCTTCTTTCTGGTCTTCTGGGGCTTTCTTCTTGTCCTACTTTTCTTCTTTGGACACTCAGAACTGAAATGTCCCACCTCACTACATGTCCAACATGCATTTATCATACTTGCAGATTTCCTCGCACTGCTATGTTATTCCTCCTTCCTCCATTTGTAACAATCGTCCCTCTTGTGTCCCGGCTTTCTGCAGAACCAGCAACCTCCTCCGGTCTTCTCCTGTTCCCTCTTCCAATTGGAGCAGTCCTCTTTCCTATGCCCTGCTTTTTCACAGAACCAGCAACTTCCTTCCAATTTTTCCGTTTTACATACGATCCCCTTTCTTGCCTTGAATAATGCTCTGCAACCTGCCTGAAAAGTAGATGTACTGTACCTGACGTAGGACTCAAATTCTATAGCCCTGGTTAGTGCTTCTTGCATGCGTCTAGGTTGTTTTTGCTTCACTTGCAATTTCAACTCTGCACTGTCAAGGTCAATGATGAACTGGTCCCCTCGGAAGAATAGCCAACAGGTTAGGTGCATCTCCAGGGTATGCCTTGTATGCCATACTCCACAGGACATGAGGAAGCTGCTGTAGGGATTCGCCTCAAGCCCGTATACAGGTCCAGAATCTTGTTCTGTAAACCTCAGTCTGGTACATGGTCCCATAACTGCGCTCCAGTATTTGCACTATGGACTGATAACATTTCCTCTATTTACATCTGGCCCAGAATTTCCATTGTAACACCCTTGAGGCTAATAGCAAGCTGCACTGCCGTCTTCCTATCATCCCAACCATTCTGATCAGCAAGTAATTTTCAAACTGCGCATGGTAAGCTTCCCAAAATACTCTATCATCAAATTCCTGAGGTCCCTTTTTAATTGTAACCTCATTATAGCCATGCACTTCACTGGTTTGGGGCCTAAAAAACTGGGACATCATAATTAAGTCCTGGACTTTAAAATTCTGCTTTCTGATTATGCAACTCTGTAATGCTACCTTTAGATGCTTGGGATCTGTCAAGATTTACTATACACTGTCCATTCTTTTCAAATGCTCCCTGTACACTAGGCTGAGGCTCAGCAGTACCATATTTCTCTACAGCCTCAATTTTCTCACTGATTATCTTCACATGGTTGACTACATGCTTCACCTGGTTATCTACATGCTGTTTGCTCTCCATCACAATTTCATCACTAATTGTCTTCAAATGGTCTTCTACATGCTGCTTGGACGTCATCACATTATTGCTTACCTCATACTTCTGCTGCCGTAGCTCATTGTATACTTCCTCCTTCAGCACTGTTATTCTTCCTTCATTTCCCTTAAGAAATGGTCTAGCTATCCTTGTATCCTCAGTTGTAATTCCCTCTGTTGCTCCTGTAATACCTCTTGAAGCTGTTCATATTGTTCTTTCTGTTCTTCATTCTATGCCTGTAATTGTTCTTTGATTTCTTTCTGTCCTTCATTCTGTGCCTGTAGTTGTACACTTTGTGCCTGTAGTTGTTCTTTGAGTTCTTTCTCTCCTTCATTCGGTGCTTGTAATAGCTTCATAATTGCAGCCAGCGATGCCTCTTCTTGTCTAGAATGGCCTCTTGTCTGCACACCTTCTGCCTCTATGTCGAAGATTTGACTCACAGCAGCACTTTCTAATGATCCACACTCCTGACACCACTCTTACGTCCCTGTCCCACACTCCCACAGGCTCCAACAGCGGTAGTTCAGTATAGGAAGGATGTTGCCCTGTGAGTTGTTCTTCCCAGGGTCAGCCTCTCGATGTATGGCTCACAAGATCAGCTCAGGCATTGTATATAATCACTGGCTTCTTAAGTTCACTGCCTTTATTTTCCAAATAATTACATTTAATGCTTGCCAACTTCACTTCACTGTTTTCTCAAGTACCGAAGATATACAAAGTGCACTAACTGCCATTACATTTAATGCTTGCCAACAACACTATCTTCACAGTACCGAAGATATACAAACTTCACTAACTGCACCGACATTTAATGCTTGCTAACTACTCTTCACTGCATTGACACTGCACTGACATTGAACTAACTCAAACTGAGCTGACAACTTACTGAACTGCTTTAGTCTCTTCCCCATCCTTATATAAGCTTCCTATATTCTAGGGTGATCTACTGCTTCCGCAAAGTTCTCGTGCATTCTCGAGGGAGCAACAGTTACAACAGTTACCAACTCGGAGATATCCCAAACATGTCAGTTTTCATATATTACATAAACTGTAAATTATTTAGCATAGAAACTTAAATTTCATAACTTAACAAAGAATCACATAAACCTTCTTGTGCAGGAATAAGTTTTAGTAAGTTTTCCAGGGCAAGATTTTATTCCAACCCCCTCCCTGTCAGCCCGCCCATGCGCCTCTGAAAACATGATTGTATTCTCACCTTGTTTTCGCCACTCAAACCTCTATATCGTGCGATGAAACCTACATCATCTCATTCGCCGATGTTTGTTCTAGCCGATAAGCTAAGAAAAGACAGAAAAATACAAATAAAGGAACATTAGGCTGGTGTGAATAAACATTTCGGAACATCAATTTCACTTCCCAACAACCTAGTTCGAATGTTTTCCATCATAAAGAAATATGTTAATAGGAATTTTAAAAGAGAATTTCATCAGCTTTCTAATGAGCATTGTCCGGTTGTGATATGATTTGTAGTTTTCGAGAAAATAGCAAAAATCTAAAAGGCATTTTACCCTCTCATGCACCATAAGTTTTAAATTCTATGCCCCAATTTACTCTCGGAAAGTGCTTATATTGTTATAAATCCCATCCCATCTTCTTCGCTGATGTTTATACTATCAGATAAGAAAAAAAAAACATAAAACAGATGAGTAAATGTACAGAAATGAAGCCAGAATAACCTTATTTAGGTGAAAACTACCTTCTCATAACTTCCCAACATCACCGTGAAATTTTTTTTCCATGACATGCAGTTGCAAAGGACATGTCTATATGCAGAATTTCACAATCTTTCAAAAGAGACGGGTTTGGAGTTGATCCGTCCAGTAGTTTTCGAGTAAATTGAAAGAGCTATGAAAGTCACCTAAAAACGTTTGATATGTTTATTTTTTCGTATATTATTAGTGTCACTGTAACAAACATATAAGTAAACTCTAACCAGTTTTGTAGCCCAAAGGTTAAGGAAGCCCATGATATTTTTCACAGTGTTATAACCCATATTGTTATTGAGAAAATGAATTTTGAAAAGTTATGATGGGTTGCGCGTGGCGACAGCACCTACGCTCCGGCCCATAGGCTGATTATGTTTGTCTTTCTTAACTTTTCCCCCTATAATTATTTGCACACATAGGTTACTTTGTTTTACAAAAGTATGCATAAGAAATCATCAGCATGATTATGCTTTCTTCAGATTTTTTATATGACTTATACTTTACGAGTAAAATGACTGAGAGAACAGCAATGAAATGCACCACATTTTCCCTATGAGAAATATATAGTAGACACATATTTTATACCTTACAATACAGTAGTATAAAAACTAGACAAACAAGCTGATTACTCACGTCCTCTAGCAGTGTTGTAGTGTTTCTTGAGAAGAGATGGAGTTGCAGAAAGGAGGACAGGTACGATCACAGCCTGTTTGTGTGTGTGAGTATTTGTGATGTGTTATGTATGAGTGTCTGTGTGTGTGTGTGTGTGTGTGTGTGTGTGTGTGTGTGTGTGTGTGTGTGTGTGTGTGTGTGTGTGTGTGTGTGTGTGAGTCTGTGTGTGTGCGATGTGATTTACTGTTGTATGCTTTCACCAGTATGATACTGATGAAAGCACAGTCCTTTGCAGAGCAGCACTTCGCTAACAGGACATCTATAGCTGGTGTCCCTCCTCATCTTGTTCAGGTACCACAACACGCACTGCAGCCTTTTCCTGTCGGGGATTCTCTCCAGGGTGTGGTGCAGTGCTGCATCCAAGCACGTCCTATCATCGACATATCGACGGCATTTGGATGGCGGTGCTCCTCCATCTCCTCGCCTCCATACTCCTGCTGGAGGTGTAGTGGCAGGAGCTGGCCGAGTATTTCCTGACAGACCAGCCACTGCGGGAGGTGGAGCGGTTGTGACAGTAACTGGCCGAGTAACTCCTGATGGGCCAGCTTGCAGGAGGTGGAGTCGTTGCTGGAGGTGGAGTGATTGTTGCAGGTAGAGCAGAGGCTGCAGTTAAGGGACTGGTTGCTGCAGGTACAGGTGGTTGTCGTCATGAAGGAAGGTCAGCAGCATGGTGAAGGGCATGACCCGATGCCAGCCACTCCCCCCCCCCCCAGAATGCCAGGAGTTTGTGGCATATGTGTTCCTGTGTCATTAAACGACTTTGTAGTTACTTGTAGAGAAGTTATATATATTAGACTTGTGAACGAGCGGTTGTTATACTTGAGTTGTTTGTAAGTAGATAATCTTGGTTCCCATTTGTCATGCAATGACAGGAGAGGTAAAGAAGAGTATGGGACTAATTTTATTTGTCTTGGAAATATTAACAAAGTCTCTCACACACGAGTGAGTATAAGTAGAGTCCCGATAGCTACCTCCCTGTCTCGCTCTCTCTCTCTCTCTTCCAAGTTGCTAGGCCTTTCTGCCCACTACCTGCCGATTCTATGGCCTCTCTCCTTCTGAGCTCTCTTTCCTAAATTCTGGTGAAACAGGGGTCGTGTCATGTGTGTTACACTGTGGTTGGAAAGTTCCAGAAACCTGTGTGTGAGTATGTGTGTATGTGTGTGTATGGTCACTAGGCTTTGTTCTCTTGCTGTTTCGCTGACAAACTAACTGCATCATCTCCTGACATTGCTACTTCCTAATCTGTCGTCAGCTTTTCCTCAGTTTAACTTGCAAGATCATTTCCCATTCCCAGGCTCGCATAGAGCTGTCTATCTGTCTATTTATCTATCTATCTATTATGATTTGTAAATATAATATGGACTCATAACATTTCTCGGCCCACGCCGCTGAAGGTCCTCCGACAGCAATTATCATTGACATATGCTAATCTATTAGTACATAATATTGATTATAATATTGTATACATATAACATTCATAGTAAATAGCAATTATCCAGTAATATTACATTTTAAACAAGTTGTATATATATTTGAATAAATGCATTAAAAGTAAACTATTTAACTGTAATACAGTATGTACTTGGGTTATTGTAGTGAAATGCATACATCCAAGAAAAAAAAAAGTTTAAAATTAAGATTATGGTAAGAGTTATTGATACTTCATTTTAAGATAATGGTACTGGTATGCCATACATGGGTCATTCTTCTTTGTATTTTTTTTTTTTCATATATATATAATACTATATACAAAACATGTACACTTCATTCAGGGGGGTTAACTTGGATGTTAACTCTCCCTCCACTAAATACTGACTCCAAATTTGCAATTCTTCCATGCATTCTGTGCATTGCAAACAGCAGTACTGCAAATACAATGCAGAAGATTATAAAGACAGTAGGTGCTGGGCTATACACATAATATGGGTTGAACATACTCAAACTCAAATCTTCCCAGGGCTTCATTGTTTCATTGATCAGCTGCATAGTTTCAAACTTAGGTGAAGTCAACTTAATACTTGTGCTCATGTTTAAGTCCATATCAGGCAGTGGGTGGAAATGTTTGTGTGTATGACTGAGAATGGCGTAGTGATTGATGGTGGATAAAGTAGACATGGCTGGTGTAAATACCGCACAGTAGTCGGGTGCTATGTATAATCCTGAGGCTGAAGTATGAGATGGTGGTATATCTGGAAAGACTATGTAAACTGATGTGTTATGAGTGAAATAAAAAAACTGTGAGTGTCCGATGCGTTGATGGTGTACAAGTTTATCTGGAGCAAAAGTGAAGTTGCAATGATTATGAATATTGTCATTTCTGATGATAGCCATTTCACAAGGGACTGTATCAGTAGGCTGAAACGTGAAAATGTACGCAGGACAAAGATGAACAGCATGTAAGGATGTGCGGCACTTTCGTTCAATCGTTGATTCACTTGCGAAAGTGACAGTGTCCCGTCTCTTGGAGACCATGATGAGTTCGGTGTCAGTGTTGATGTTGATGATGACCAAAGTGTTGTTATTTTTATATGGGAAGGGATGTATTTGGTATACTGTGAACAGGTCTTCAGTTATGAATGGTACATGAACTACTACTGATGTTGGTGTTAGTGTTGCTTCTAAATATGGATAATATTGCATGAATTCCCTACTGCGGAACAACGGCTTCAATTTATGTTTATGTATGCCTTGACTAATTATCTGACGTAGCTCATGAACTGGGAGTAAGTCAATTGTGATCTTGCCATCACCAGCATTCGAAATTCCTTGCATAAGTGCCCTGAAACGATCTCTAGTGTTCTCTAATTGTAGTAGAATCGTGTCAATATGTTCTGTGATGATGGAGAAGTGTTGGAAAAGTGTAATGTTTCCTTCCATTTCATTTATTTTATCTACACTTTCGAGAGCTATGTTTTCTGCCTTTTTCAGATTTTTCACAATTGTCTTCATTGCTGAGTTCTGTCCTGTGATGAATTTATCTTAGTATGTTAGTATTTGAGCTATCTTATTAAATTTGTTGTTTATTTCTTTAAGGTCATCCTCTGTAGCCAATCCAAAGATGTTCCCCAGAACTGAGCCACCCAGATCGAACAAACCGCGCTTTTGGCGAGTACGTGTGATGTTGTTCCTGTCGCTCAGTACCTCCATTCCATAAGATGGGAGATCTTGGATCATGATGAGCATAGTTGACTTTGCCTGTTCTAGTTTCCATTTCACTAACTTTACCATTTCATTCACTTCCTTTGTGTTATGTGCTTGTGAAACATAATTTCCTATCATGAAGTCCAGAGTTCGCATCGGCGTCGCAAGGCTGTCTAGATAAGTAGGTAATTCATACAAGTAATCTAGACTTATTTCAGTACTCATGACGTCCTTAACGATTGTAGTCGTGGCCGTTGGAGCTATGAGGCATCCTTGTCGTACTATGTGTTGGGGGTCTAAGTGCGCATATCCTCTTGCTATGTAGAGGAGAATCCATAGCATAAGTCCCTTCATCGTAACCTACTGAAAAAAAATCTATTAATTTCCTAATATGGTCATGCTGTGGTCGATGATAGTGATGATGTGCGTTACGGTTGATTGTTATTTCATTTATAGAAGGAGTTTAAATCGATATTTAATTCTCGTAAATGATGTACTGTAGATTTGATTGGAACAGTTGCACCTATGTTCGATTGTTTGGTATATGACCTTAATTTCTTTTTGTAATCATTGTTGTTTTCTTGCTTGGTTTCTTGAGGTACGTTCGCCTGTTCGGTTGTATCCGAGGCTGAATAATTATTGGATAATTCCCTTGAAACTCGTTTTAAATGGTCAATATGAACTTGTTTCTCTTCGCCACTTGAAAGTGACTTAATTAAAACTTTGTTTGCTTTTACGTTAATTACTCTGTATGGGCCCTCAAATTTTGGGGATAATTTATTGTCTCTCGTATGAATGATACCGTAAACAATGTCTCCTAAGCTGATAGGTGAATCTCTTGCCTTCTTGTTAAATGCCTCCGTCATTTCTTCCTTGGACATCGTTAATTATTTTTTGACTCTTTTGTGAATGTCCTGGAATTCACGTAAACGGAGTTTAGAGTAATCATCGTAATTGTATATTGGCAGACTGTCACCTTCTAGGAGCTCATATGGTAGTTTTTTATCTGTTCCATATATAATGAAATGTGGTGTGTCACCTATGGATTTATTTATAGATCCATTAATTGAGGCTTCTACTCTGGGAATCCAATCATCCCAGCTTGCATAATTTTCACTGAGAATGTGTCGTAGCATATCTAATACGTTTTTATTTTGTCTCTCTACCAACCCATTCGATGCTGGGTGATAGGCTAAAACGTTAACCTTTTTGATGTATTGTTAACATATTTCTTGTAAGATCTCAGAATTAAATTCTCCTCCATTATCACTTATTAGTACCTTTGGGGTAGCAAAGCGACATATTACATTATCTGTTATTCCCTTTGCTACTGTCTCTGCTGTCTTATCTTTAATTGGAGCTAAAATGACATAACGGGAAAAATGATCCGTTGCTACGAATAAGTATAGGTTATTATTGTATGATAATGGCATCTTGAGTAAATCAACAGCGACAACGTCCCATGGTTGATGTGGTACAGGGTAATTACCCATCGGTGCAGGTGTGATTGGGTATCCTTTGTGTTTCGCACATGATTCGCATCTGTCTATATGATTGTTTATGTCTTTTCGTAAAGAAGGCCAGTAATATAACAGCTGGGCTTGGTTGAATGTCTTATCCTTTCCAGGATGTCCTGCATGTGGGCTATCGTGTATCGTTCGTAATACTTGGGGTATCATGTCATTAGGTACTACCAACTGGTTAGTATTTCTTCGGCGTTTTGGTTGTTTAGAGTTAATCTTGTATAATGTATTATTGACCATTGTGAATTGTTCGAGTGGGACATGCAGGTTGGGTAATTGTATGTCATCTCCACTTTCTAACTTGTATATAACTTTAGACCATATTGGGTCAAGTCTTTGTGCCTTTGCGATGTCCTCGTGGTTTGGGATATTTCCTTTGAGATCTAACGCCGCGACCTGAATTGTGTTCGGGTTCCTAGATAATGCGTCAGCTACTATGTTCATTTTACCTTGTATATAATGAATTTGTACATTGTAGTTTTCAACTGTACATTTCCATCTTGCTCTCCTCCCAGAAAGGAGTTTTTCTTTAAACATACCCACCAGTGGTTTATGGTCGGTGAATAAGTGGATTTCGTAACCATATACTAAATCTCGAAACTTTTGTAATGCAAAAACCACTGCAAGTGCCTCTAAGTCTGTAGTGCAATAATTTTTCTCTGCACCTCTTGTTTGTCTGCTGGCAAATGCAATTGGTTGATTTTTTCCTCTTTTATCTTCCTGCATCAGTACAGCCCCTAATCCTTTAACTGATGCGTCTGTACAAATAAGAAATGATTTTGTGTAACCTGGATATGCTAAACAAGGTGCATTTGTTAGTTTAATTTGTAGATTGTTAAGTGCCCTTTTTTGTTCTTCTTCCCATTGGAATACAGCATCTTTTTTGAGTAGTTGGAATAGAGGAAAGGCTATATGAGAGAACTGTGGTACGAATGACCTATAGTACCCAGCCAGACTTAAAAATTGTCTAACTTCGTCAGTCGTAGTGGGTTCAGGAAAATCTCTCACCGCCTGTATTTTGTCATCAGTGGTGTGAATACCATCAGAACTTAATTTGTGGCCTAAAAAATTTATTTCCTTAAGGCAAAATTTGCATTTAGAAAGTTTAATTTTTAAACCAGCATCACTAAGCTTTTGTAAGAGTAAGTCTAATTTCCTGAGATGATCCTTAATATTCTTCGTTGCGATTATAATATCGTCAAGATAAACAAATATTCCTTGTCCTAAAATTCCGGACAATACGTAATTCATAAGACGCTGGAATGTGCCTGGGGCTGTCCTCAGTCCCATTGGCATTCTTGTATATTGATAATAGCCTCTGTTTGTTGAAAAGGCACTGTATTTACGTGACTCCTTCGAAACGGGAATCTGATAATAGCCGTTTAGGAGATCGATGGTTGAGAATATATTATTCTCAGGACCAATATTCTGTAGAACGTCGCTTAGCAATGGCATGGGAAATCTGTCTGGGATTGTGTGATTATTTAGTTTACGGTCATCTACTACCGCACGCATTTCTCCATTTTGTTTGGGCACGAAGAATAATGGGGCATTGCACGGGGAGACTGAAGGCTCAATAATTCCAAGTTTTAACATTTCATCGACATACTGATTTGCAAGTGTACGTTGGGAGTGTGGTATGTGGTAAGCTGGTACGAAAATTGGTGGTGTTTCTGGGTGCACATTAATTATGTGATTAATCAAGTTAGTAGGCTACACCCTAATTGTTCTCCGGGCAATGCTACGGTGTCCTTGTGTGTTTCCAGCAGGGTTAACAAATCATTTTCTTCATAAAATTCACCTGAGTGTATTAAATTCTCTTTTGTTCTTTCTCTATCTGTAGATTTTATCTCACTTGTCACTCCAGCTATAACTATTTCCTTCACAGGGGCAGGACATTTTTCAATATTAACTATGCAAGTCCCCTTTTTCAACTGAACTTCCCCATTCATGTGATTAATTATGAATATCTGAGTTTGCCCTTCGTCGTTCGTATGACATAATGCGTTTTCTACTGACAATCCCTTTACTTTACATAATTCTTCTAAGACAAGAACAGTACTATTCCGTAATTTGCTCTTTATGGTAACTTTCATGTAGGAATTAGGTGGTATAACTAAATCATTAGTGAGATGGGCTGGAAAAATTGATAAATCAGTACTGTTATCTGGGTCACTAATTCTGGAGGATGGGGTTGGTGGTGGAGTGGATCTATACACTCATCTGTTTGTGTATGTTTGTTTAAGCCTTTAATATTACCAATTCTTTTTGGCTCTCTTTTACCAATCGGTGAGGGTTCTGAAGGTATTTCCTCTATAAATTCATTGTCAAAGTCTATTCCATTCATTTGTGGGAGGATGGGGTTGGTGGTGGAGTGGATCTATACACTCATCTGTTTGTGTATGTTTGTTTAAGCCTTTAATATTACCAATTCTTTTTGGCTCTCTTTTACCAATCGGTGAGGGCTCTGAAGGTATTTCCTCTATAAATTCATTGTCAAAGTCTATTCCATTCATTTGTGGGAGTATGGTTATGTTCTCAGTTCTCATGGATCTTAAGCCCAGTAACATATGAGCTTAATTGCTAAGTTTTCAACGATATAGAAAAATGCAGAGAATGGTCTTGTAGTCTCTGTGAAACTGATATTTAATCTTATCATACCTTTCACTGTAATTTGTTCTCCATCTACCGTGTATAAATCTAAATCAGCTTCATCCAGAAGAGTTACTTTCTTTTTATTTTTAAGAATTCTATTTATTTCTTCGTGTGTTATTAAGTTCACTGGAGAGCCTGTATCTAAAAATAAGGAAACGTTTTGATATTCACATATAGCTGGTATCAAGATACACTCATTTCCCAACATGCCTCCTATGTGAATTTTAGACTTGTTTTTCTTTACGTTTGTTCGTTTTTTGTCATGACTTGGTCTTCCCCCGATTTGAACATAGACACAAATTTTTCTACTGTTTTGCAATCACTGGTCCAGTGCCCTTGGTATCTATGATGCCTACAGTAAGGACCAAATCCTTGTGTCTTTTGTTTGTCCTCTTTTGCTTTGCTAAAGCATTCATACCTTGTGTGTCCTGGTTTTGCACAATAATGACATAGAATGGACCTATCCCTTGACTGTGACCTACGATGTGATTTCCTATAAGTAGTGTTGTTTATGGCCCGAGGCCTGCTCAGGCTGCGCGAAAACTTATGAAACTGCCTGTAGCCTGGCGTCTGTGATCGAGGCCTCGTCATGTTTGGTTGTTTGGTCTGCCTGCTTTCAGGTCGCGATCGATTTTGTTCTCTGTTTGGGGTCGGTGTAGATGTTTTCACAGCTAATACTGTCTCAGGTACCCTCATTCTACTAGAATGTGCATGTGTGTCGACCATACCTGCTTTACTGCACTGCATCTCTACCTCGTTCATTAAGTCTAGCAAGCACATGCCTGGGGTGTACGCGATCGTCTTGGTGATCTTAAGGGTCCTATCAGGTAATTTACACAAGGCAGTTACATAACCAATGATGTCCACGACGAGGTCTGGGGACATCTTTCCGTCATCTGTTATCCAATTTGAGTTTTCCAAAGTAACTAACAATGTTCTTTTGATTGTGGAGACATCAGCAGTTATTTCACTGAGCACATGGTTTGTAGTGTGCTCCCTTACAAGATCTACAATTTTATGTAATTCTGGAATTATACCTGGCAAGAAGTTTATACCTCCAGAAAATTTCTTCAAAAATTCAATTTTAAATTCATCATATGTCCTAGCTTTATGGAGCTTATCTGAGTGCAATAAATTGCTTGCTGGACATCTTTCCTGGCTTATGCAAGATGAAAAAATAGCAGTTTTCTCTTGTTCATCTAGTATGTGGCGCTTGATGAACATTTGTTCGCACTGACTGGCTAATGAAATGACATCAATGCGATCTTTTTCTGTGCCAGAGAATTTGGGGGCAGCTTTATCCTCATGATATAAAAACACTTGGGGTGTGGTTGTTAGATCAGCGGTATTTGTTTCTTGATTTATTTTCACTGTTTGCTCTGCTAATTCAACTTGGACTTGTTTATCGTTGTGTGAGGGAATGGTGGAATATGTACGACCGGACCGGTGAACCCTGTTAAGTATATTGGCATACGTGTGCAAGTCAGTGACCAAGTCCTCAATTGCTACGTCAGAGGGGGTTTCCCACTCATCATCTGAAACTGCCGTATTTGTTTCTTGGTCTTTAGTTTGTGGTGAGGTTTGTACAAAGGGTGGGTTGCCGTGGTGCTCTCTTAATTGTGAGTCTGTTGTTGTGGCAAATTGTGTGTCATCTGGTGTGTTGCCTTGGTGCTCTCTTAATTGTGAGTCTGTTGTTGTGGCTAATTGTGTGTCATCTGGTATTAACGTGGGTGGTGGCGAAAATATTCCTGTCATTAAGATATGGTGTTATGAAATATGCCTTTTGTTTATTTATGTCCTAACAAAGTAGATGAGTAAATAAGTTGAAATAAATGATAGATAGTGAGTGTATAAGTGTATATATGGAAATAAGTAAAAAGGTTGAATATAGCTAATTTTAGCACCGAGAAGAAATGAGTAAGTATAATTTTACCCACTTGATACAGATCGTAGAGGTGTGTCGATACAAAAGTCGATCTCGGAAGAAAAATGCAGGGTTGATTGAAGATCTCTTGATGATTCTAGTGCTGTGTTGATGGACGATATTACTTAGGAAATTCCATGGCCTGGTGCTTGTGGTGGTTAACAGCTGTCCCAGGCAAACCTCACCATAGAACGTCGAATTTCCAACTCAATACTGTGGAAATAAATGAGTATGAGTAGGAGCTATGTGAATAATGAGTAATGAGTAGTGGGTGAGAAGTGCCTGGTGTCAGTCACACGTTGCTTGGCGTGGCAAACTCGCGTTGTGATGTCATCTCAGCACATGGTGACATCGGCTTCCCACACTGGTAGCTGTGGTGAATACTGAGTAGCGATGCTTAAGCTGGGTGAAGAAAGGTGAGTAAGTCGCGTTATAAATTTGGCTCTGGTGTTTTGCTGCGTGTCTTGACCTCTGCGTCAGCGATGGAGGTAGGCGGAAGAGAGTGGTAGGGGTATATGTTAGCTTGTTGCTTTAATATTTCCTTTTCTTTACTTGCTTTGTTTTTTATTCTTCTTGCTGCTGCTTGAAGTTACGTGAAGATTATAGAGTTGTTTTGTAGACTTGTAGGCTATTTGCATTGTAGGCTGGAGATTGTAGGAATTCACTGTAGAACTGAAGTTAATCTTGTAGAGTGTCGCCTGCTTTTGTAGAAAATTCACTGTTGATTCAAAGACGAGGTGCGTTTTTTTTGCTGCTACCAAATGTCATTAAACGACTTCGTAGTTACCTGTAGAGAAGTTATATATATTAGACTTGTGGACGAGCAGTTGTTATACTTCAGTTGTTTGTAAGTAGATAATCTTGGTTCCCATTGGTCATGCAATGACAGGAGACGTAAAGAAGAGTATGGGACTATTTTTTTTTGTCTTGGAAATATTAACAAAGTCTCTCACATACGAGTGAGTATAAGTAGAGTCCCGATAGCTACCTCCCTGTCTCGCTCCCTCTCTCTCTCTTCCAAGTTGCTAGGCCTTTCTCCCTACTACCTGCCAATTCTATGGCCTCTCTCCTTCTGAGCTCTCTTTCCTAAATTCTGGTGAAACAGGGGTCGTGTCATGTGTGTTACACTGTGGTTGGAAAGTTCCAGAAACCTGTGTGTGAGTATGTGTGTATGTGTGTGTATGGTCACTAGGCTTTGTTCTCCTGCTGTTTCGCTGACAAACTAACTGCATCATCTCCTGACATTGCTACTTCCTAATCTGTCGTCAGCTTTTCCTCAGTTTAACTTGCAAGATCATTTCCCATTCCCAGGCTCGCATGGAGCTGTCTATCTGTCTATTTATCTATCTATCTATTATGATTTGTAAATATAATATGGACTCATAACACCCGAAATTCCAGGAAAGTCACAGGCCTGTTGGTGTTCTTCTTGTAGAAGGTGTAGGCATTGAGTAGGGCCATGTGGATGAAATAAAAGGCCAGTTTCTTGGTCCACTTGACCGTCCTCCTTTGGGCGGGGTAGTATTGGGTCATCTGATCGAAATGATCCACCCCACCCATGTGCCTATTACATTCCTCCACCATGACGGGCTTGTTCACTGTTTTCAGAACGTGGTGGGATCTCCCGTCTGGACCTTTGACCTTCCCATGGACCTGCTTAGGTGTCGCTGTGAAAGGTGGACACCATACTTATGATATGTTTGTCGTTCCACAGCAACACCATTACATTGCCCTTGTGCCTAGCTTTCAGTCCATCATCAGGAAGGCGTTTAGAACTCCTGATGTCCTGCAGCTCCCTCAGTGCTCCTTTTGCCAATTGTGCTGTGCCACACACATACACCCCCTCTGTGAAGGGGCATTCACACAGTGATAGAGTTGTAATAATTGTCCATATACAACTTGTATCCTTTGCCCTTCAAAGGTTCAACGAGGCCACACACTGTGTTCTCTAGAATCTAGAGACTTCTTCTCCCCCGTGTATACCTAAAATTCCAAATGTAACCGCTCCTTGCCTCAGCCAAGATGTATAGTTTTATGGCATACTTTTGGGGCTTCATAGGGTTATATACACGGAAGGAGAGACTCCCCTTCCAAGCCAGAGATCCCTCATTCAGGCTAAGATGTTCAGCTGGGATGTAAACCTCCTTGAACCTCTGAAGGAGATACTGCATCACTGTGTGAATCCTTGTTAGCTGGTCCTGATTGCCCTGATGGCGAGACTATTGAAAGCATGAAAGTGCTTCAGGATGGCCTTGAAGCTCTTTCCACTCATAGTCCACTGAAATATGGGGTATTCGTGAACCTCTGTTGAATGCCAATAGTATCTTATGGTTGGCAGTTCACAAATCTCCATAAGAAAGTATAATTCAAGGAACCAGGCCATTTCCTCTTCATTGCAGAGGTACAAAACATCTAGTGCAGTCCCCAGGAACCTGGCATAGTTGTTGGTTTTGACAGTCAGGTAGGTCAGCAACTCCCTAGTAAAAAAAAAAGCAGGAAGTATTGGAGTGATGCTTTTGATGCTGCCACTCTCAAACCTGGGGTTTCAGTGAAGGGGCCAGCATTGGGTGTGAATGACCCAGAACTCCAAGCTTCCTCCTGACGGTCATCACCTGGGGAAATGCTTGGCTGTGTATGTGTGTGGCGCACACAACCCTGAGACAGACGATATGGAAATATCTTGGATGGGTGGTGAGATGTAAGCAGGTTGGAGTGTTGTGAGAGTGTAGGATGACTGTGGGGGTAATGAGATCAGTGTTTGCGGTGGGGGGGTGGAAGAGAGGTGGCGATAATATGGCTCAGTCTCCATGGTCAGGGTGGTTCTAGTGGTGGTAGGCGTGACACCAGTGGTGGTAGGGCTGGTGGCAGTGATGGCAGTGGTGTCAGGTGTCATATGAGTGATGGCAGTGGTGTCGGTTGTCATAGGAGTGATGGCAGTGGTGACAGTTGTCATAGGAGTGATAGCAGTGATGACAGGAGTAGTTACACCAGTGGTGGCAGTGGTGAATGAGTGGTAGTAATGATGGTGCCACTACTGTCTGTACTGCTAATCGCTGCGGCCTTGACCATGGCTTTGCGCTTATCCCCCTTGGGATCAGATTTAGCCCTCGCTTTCCCCCTCCTCGCTCTCTCCTCCTCAACATATTCATTTTCCAACTCACTTCCACTGCTTTCTTCACTCTCACTTCCACTAAACAAGGATTTCATGTACTCTTTCTCTGATAAGCCCTTGCAAGACATTGTAGGTTTAGTGTAAAATAAGAGGGGAACGGTAAGAATCGGTTATGATTTTTCAAATCTCGCTTTCGATGAAAATATATAAGAAACACTTATAAACTTTCTTCACAAGCACACTGCATTATATATAACACAATATCACTATAATACACGTAAGGTATGGGGGGTGCGATAGTAGGAAATGCGGGTTTCAAAGGCCGGCCATGCACTCAAACACCCCACTAGGCTGACTGCTGGGAGAACACTGAGCTAAAAGTAGGGCGCTTGCCCCTCCGATAAGCTCCTGGGAGTTGCCATATATTTCCCCTAGACCTTGCTACCCTCAGCTTTGACTCAACCAAATTTGATGGAAATCCATCCACAGGAAAAGTTTCTACAATCACTTAGAGGGAATTTGCGTCATGTTGCGTCATAAATCACTCTTCAGACTGCAAGGATTATGACTCACATTGCGTCATCATGTGTGAAAGGGTATTAAAAAACTGATTCTTGTTCAGGGAGCTCTACTGCAAAAGTTTTCTCACACACATTTATGAATTTCATGAGCTTTCTCATGGTACCAGCAGATTTTTGATATGCCTGATAGTCTGAGTAAATCGCAAAAAAACTACTGGGAACTCATGGCCGTGCTGCACTTTTGCCATACACACACAATGAAAGTTATATTCCCCCCTATCTAAATGATTTTTCATCAGAGATATTACATTGTTATGTCCTGTACATACGTAGAATTCACTGATCTTTATCACTGTTCTTACAAGATATTGATACATCTAATAGTTTTCAAGGAATTGGGTGACAAAGGTAGAATACTCCTCCGAGTGTTGCATAGTTGTACCACAAGAAAAAAAACACTCTTTTCTCCTGCCTTTACCTTAAAAAATATGCTGCCAAAGCCTGTTCTTTTTTTTTTTTTTTTTTTTGTACAGACATCAGAGTAAGTTTGTTTCCTTTTCCATGGACTAAGGTGTTTGTAACACTGCACGGTGGAGAGCTATCCCCTCCTCCTTCCTTCCTCATAGTCCCATACTCCCACCCAAACCACCCCACTGTCCTTCTAACCACATAACCCCACCCTGTACTCTCCATACTTTCGCTCACAGCCAGCTCGGGGTTACTGTACTTCTTGCACCTCTCTAATTATGTGTAGCCTAGTCCAAACAATTAATAAAGGAATAGTACAGTATATATCATAAACCAAGCTAAAAAAAAGGTTTACTACACTGAGAGAGAGAGAGAGTGAGGGGAGGGAGAGAGAGAGAGAGAGAGAGAGGGGAGAGAGAGAAAAAAATCATCTGGTGTGATTAAATATTGCAGTAGTAGACACTTCACTTACACACACACACACACACACACACATACATATAGTGTATACTGATGATCTACGACCATTGGGATACCACACCTTATCAGTTACAGTGACGTTATTAACCCCTACACCGCGGGCTTGTTTACCAATGACTTGTGTGTGCCGCGGGGTTATTTGGGCTCCGACAGACTCTCAAAAAATATTTGCCAAAAATTAGTTATTAGTCCTAGAATAATAAAATTACATATGCTTATGGCACATACCTTCAGCTTTCTCCTGGAATGATTGTTGAGCCTTCGTCAGTTACCGTAGGACTTGTGGAGACCTCTGAAGTAGGGTAATGAAGTCTCCACTTTACACTTCCCGACAACCCGTAATATGATTACCACAGCCAGATACAAACACTATAAACACTATTCTACAATTTTCAAGTAGTTTGGGATCCATACTAAAAAAAAAAAACACTGTGAAAGCAATGGAAATTACGAGCGCGTCTGATCGTCGCACTGGCACTAGTTCGCTCTTAGGAGTCTGTCATTTATTATTCATAAAACCCCTCACACTTTATATTTCTATTACTATAAAACACTTATATATATCTACAGTCTTTATTCATAAGTTTCCTTCACTAGTATTAGTTTATTGTCACTAGGGATTCAATTTCTTTCAGTAAAATACGTAGCATTCACTTTCTCGTCCTGTATACTGGCATTGAGAGTGAAAGTCACTTTCATCTTCACTCTCATAACTCATAGCATTCAGACATGCTAGTGTGAAACTTTCACTTTCATTACTCCTAGGGTATATACTCGTATTCTTATAATACTACTCATTTACATTTCTATTTACGTTCTCTATTTTATTTACGTTATTTACATTTCTATTTTATATGCACTGTGTTGTGCACTGTCACTTGAAATAACTTATAAAACTGTTTTCCATTGTTCACGTATATTTACATTCATTACTTTCACTTGCTGTTTACACATTATTTACACATTATTTACAATTCCACTTGCACTGTTTTACTCAATAGAAAGATCGTAGTCACTCTTTTATCAATTGTCAGCCCTTTACCTCTTTCCACACGAGGTTTAGTAGGGGGTAAAGGTCACAGGGCCATTTGCATGGGGGTGAAAAAAGGCCTTGAAGTCAGCAAGAAGAAACATACGTACTCTCACTTCGGAAGTTGAGAGTAACCTGATAACGGAGGGCTAGCGTGGAGGCCTGCTAAGGGGTTATTCAGGTTTACCAATATTACTTCTTGAAACAGCTAAGTCTAGCACTGATATGATTGGCAGGAAATCTAGACAATACATTATAAATTTGGTAGTTCCAGGTGAATGTAAATATCACTTAGGCTTCTCCCTTCCCTCCTTACATGTATATTTATTTCGAAAATAGATTAGAGGCCTACTTAGGAGATATAATTTCAGAGCTACCAATGTTAGATCTTGAAACATCTTTGTTTAGCACTGATATGATTGGCAGGAAATCTAGACAATACATTATAAATTAGGTAGTTCCAGGTGAATGTAAATATCACTTAGGCTTCTCCCTTCCCTCCTTACATGTATATTTATTGCGAAAATAGATTATAGGGCATATTTCAAGGGAAAAAAACAGCGAAAATTAGCGAACGAGTGCACGTGAGGTGTTGTCAGGTGATAATTAGCCAATTCCAGGTGTTTGGCACTCTCACTTACCTTATTTCTTTCTTGTATATATTATTTGGTAAAAGAATAGGACATAGGGCTTATTTCAATGAATGAAATCAGTGAAAAATTCCAGGGAAGATTTACTTAGCGTAGCACGGCCGGGCAGGCGAGAGGATAGGGTAATGGAGGGGGGGTAGGGAGGGGAGTCAAGAACAGGGAGAAATGGCTAAATTGTCAACAATGGATGGGAGTACAGATGAGATTAGGAGTGCTGACTAGTGTTGGACATTGGCAGTACTGATAGATGATACAAGCCCCCACTTGGAAGCCTGGGTGAATTCAAAATAACACAGAATCACAAAAGCGACGCCCCGCAGTATGATCCCTTGCTCTCAAGCGTCACGAAAGTGACGCCCCGCGGTTAAGGGGTTAATATTTGTTGGTTAGGACAAGAGTGTGGGTGTGCGTGGAGCAGTCGCACAAAACCCCAGAGTGGGTCCTTATCTGTTTCTCACACCTGTGGGCATAAGTATATGCATCATATCATCACCAGACAGAGTCACGCACAGACACCCTCCTGCTTGCTGCTCTAGTTTTCCCTACACGACCTTGTGCAGTGTTGCCAGTGTAGCTCAATTACCTCTAGATTTAGAAATAATTACTTAAAACTAGCAGAAAAATGAAATCGTGTGACATGAATGCTAACTATTACTGTGGGAATTATGCCTTATTATTCTATATTGTAGGGAGTGCACCTAATTGTCTATGAAGATTCCACCATTTTATGCCATATAGCAATACTCTAGTGATATTGAGGACTAATCTAATAGACTACTGTTCGTATGTACTGATAACGCTAACTCAACAGCTGATGCCATCCCACAGGTCCGAATCTCTATATCCATGTCACTCCTCCCACCTGTCAGAGTAACCAATAACTCCCCAGTATATAAGATAAGCGATATGTCCATGGGATAAGAGACATGCCATTCTCGCGATCTCCAGAACTGCTGCAACCATTGGAATATCGAAATAGATCTCCGGCGCCAGGAATTGCTATTGCAATCGCCTATACACACTCTGTATATATATATATATATATATATATATATATATATATATATATATATATATATATATATATATATATATATATACAGTATATATACAGTATATATATGAGAAAGAGAGAGGAATGCATTAATTTAAACTATTCGCCATAAACCGTGCATATAAGGATGACTAGAGTGCAACGTAGGGCCTACTGCTATATTTACCATTGAAACTCGAAATGTTCATACCGAACAATTGTCAAGGGAGTGGAATGAGCTCTCTTTCATAAAGATACCGAACCCACCCGCATTGAGTATCCCTGTCATGGTTTATATTATGGCTCAGGCTCGGCAACATGACAAACTTGCTCTCCAGGGGCAAAGAGTTGGACTGAAGTGTTTGGGACTGAAGCATTTGGGAAACGAGATGTGTGGGAAATGGTCGAAAGAGATGTTTACGATACAGTATATTCCATTATTTATTGTTGAGATTACATGTGGTTAGAGAGGTACAAGAAGTACAGTAACCTCTAGCTGGCTGTGAGCGAGAGTATGGAGGATACAGGGTGGGGTTATGTGGTCGGAGAGAAAAGTGGGAGGGGGGGTTGGGGGGAGTATTGGACTATAACGAAGGGAGGAGGAGGGGATAGCTCTCCACCGTGCAGTGTTACAAACACCTTAGTTCATGGAAAAGGAAACGAACTTATTCCGACGTCTGTACAGATATTTATTTTTATATGCTTCCTCATGATGTCAAAACATCAACGCGACTATTACCTGAGCGAAAGAGAACAACACACCTTCAAGTGCACTGTCAATTTTTCCTGCCTCACCAACACCTACATATTTTCGTTCGTTAAAGCTTTTATTTTGTTTTATTCAAAGTCTATAGTACATGTAAAATCTTTTTTTTTATTTAGTGCTATAAGAAACACGGCATGACCACTAGTCTTTTTCCTAGTTACAGATACTGAAGCTGTAATTTCTGTCATATGTGTAATATGTAGAAAACAATGCTCATTTGTGTGAAAAATACAGAGGTATTGCAATAGGTCAATATACAAATCAACAAAATTTGAAAAACTCTATTCCTCCAGGGGGTCTTGAGCTGCTGGCATGACCTTGTGGGGTCTGAAGATGAGCTATGTAGTGTGTGAGTGTGTTTGTGTGTCTGTGGGTGTGTGAGTTTGTCTGTGGGTGTGTAAGTGTGTGTATGTGTATGTGTGTGTGTGGGGGGGCGTGGTTGTGGGTGTGAGTGTGAGTGTGTGTGTGTGTGTGTGTGTGTGTGTGTGTGTGTGTGTGTGTGTGCGTGTGTGTGTGTGTGTGTGTACGTTACACCACGGAATACTTCACTCGGCTTGGTACCGTTCAAAGCAATCACCCACACAAAGCAGTACATAACAAGCAGGACATATGTGACTTGTGTCCCTCCTCATCTTCGTCAGGGCACACAGGGAGCACTGGAGCCTCCTCTGGTTGGGGATCCTCTCCCGTCGATGGCCCAGTGTGCAATCCAACCGCACTTGGTTGGATGTCCTCCTAGTCTTCCCTGGTTCTGTCTTCCTGTAGATGCAGCTGCGGGGCCTGGCATGGCAGCGGCGGGAGGTTCTCCCGACGGACCAGGAACTGCTGGAGATGGTGGTCTGGGCACTCGTGCTGGTCCTGCAGGTGATAATGTCATTGGCTCCCGTGCTGGTGCTGCTCCTGGAGATGGTGGTGTAGGCACCAGTGCTGGTGCTGGTCCAGGAGATGGTGCTGGCCCAGGAGATGGTGGTGTTGGCACTTGTGCTGGTGCTGCTGCAGGTGCCGCAAATGCCGGAGGTCCTGCTGGCTGTCGCATTGGAAAGTCAGGGGCATGGTGGATGACGTGCCCTGATGTGAGCCACCCTGTTTGATTGAACTGAAGGAGCTTGAAGATTATCCTTTCGTTTGTAAAGGCTCCAACATGCATCCACGCATCGGCCTTGGTCACCTAATGGCGCTCTCCATGCTGCACGATCCATTGCAGCCTCCCTGTTCAGTCCCTTAACCCTGAGGTCACACTTAATGACCTCGTCTACCCCTCATAACCCCATCCCCAGTATTAACACTTCTCACATTCCTCACCCAATTATCATCCCCCATCCTCTCCACATGTCCAAACCATCTCAATCTACCTCTCCTTATCACAACACCAATACATTCCAGTCCCATCCT
Source organism: Coenobita brevimanus (assembly GCF_032717465.1). Classification (NCBI taxonomy): domain Eukaryota; kingdom Metazoa; phylum Arthropoda; class Malacostraca; order Decapoda; family Coenobitidae; genus Coenobita; species Coenobita brevimanus. The sequence continues at coordinate 20,954,310 of NC_137013.1, read as the reverse complement.
ACCTCTCAACTCTTCCATCATAATCCCAGCCCCCCCAGACCTTGCACACAGGGACACACTATACATCCACCTAATCATTGTCATTTCTGTACGTCTGAGCCGGTGAATATCCTCCCCTTTTACTGCCCAGGTCTCCCTACCATACAGCATTACACTCCCAACACATGCTGCATACAAAGACCCCTTAGCACGTAGGGAAAGTTCTCTCAGTGTCAGGAGAGGCAAGAGCTCCCTGAACTTCTTCCAACCACTTCTCACCCTAGCCTCACCTCCAGCACACAACATGTCTCCCAAATAACAAAACTCTTCCACACACTGAAGAGATTCATCAGCAAGTTCAATCTTTTCACACCTGACAATCTCCACCTGCTCTCCCCGACACGCCATATACATAAAATCAGCATTATCTCGCAATCTACCTCTGATACCACTACATCTCTCGTGCACCCATTTATCACAAACACAACACAAGATGGAATTACTTCCCACGCCCTTGTGGCAAACTGCACATGGCCACACTCCCTTGTCTTTGGCAGTACTGCCACTAACCCTAGACATCATCACTTTTGATTTATCTGCATTTACCCTTAAACCCTTGTCCCCCATACCATCTCTCCACTTCCTAAACCTTTCCTCTGCCTCCCTTTCGTTCTCTGCAGTCAACACCAAATCATCAGCATACAATATCTCCCATGGGAGTCCATTTCTAAAGTCACGTGAGAGGGCTTCAAGTAACTCCAGAAAGTCCAGCAGACTGACTGACCCACACGAGCACTTCTTTTATAGGGAGAACGTGTTGAAGATGGCCATCTGAATGAAGTAGAAGGTTATCATCTTGGTCCACTTCACGGTCCGCCGCTGGATGGGGTAATACTGGACCATCTGGTCGAAGTGGTCAACCACGCCCATGTGTTGATTGTAGTCCTCCACCACGACAGGCTTGTCCACGGTCTTCTAGACATAGGTTGTCCTCTTGCCAGGACCCCTGGCCTTCCCTCGAACCTGGTTTGAGATGGTGCTTGTGCTGTGGAAGGTGGAGACCATGTTGATGATGTGCTTGTCCCTCCACAGCAACACCATCACATTGTCCTTGTGCCTTGCTTTCATGCCTCCCTCTGGCAGGCTCTTGGCCCTAACGATGGCCTGCAGCTGCTTCGGTGCTCCTCTTGCCAGGCGTAGGGTTCCAAACACATTGGTTCCTGCGCTAAAGAGTTGTTTGCACAGAGATAAAGAGTTATAAAAGTTGTCCATGTAAACTATGTATCCCTGGTCCTTCAGTGGTTCTATGAGGCCACAAACGGCGTTCTCTAGACTCTTCTGCCCCGTATACACCTCAGAGTTCCAGATGTAGCCCGAGGAAGCCTCAGCCAGGATGTAAAGTTTGATGGAGTACTTTGAGGGTTTCATGGGGTTGTACACATGGAAACTGAGCTGCCCCTTCCACGCCAGTGAGCTCTTGTTGAGGCTGAGGCACTCCTCACGTAAGTAGGTGTCTTAGAAACGCTGAAAGAGGTACCCCATCACAGTGTGAACCCTGATGAGCTGATTGTGATTGTCCTGGGGTATGCAAAGTGAGTTAAAGGCGTGGAAATGTTTGAGGATGGCCCTGAAACAGTGCCCACTCATCATTCGCCTGAATCGTGGATAATCATGGAGCGGTGAACTTTTCCAGTAGGGCCTGATTGTCAGCATATCCACGATCCCCACGAAGAAGCGCAACCCCAGGAACTTGACCATCTCCTCTTCCTTGCAGATGAACCAGGCATCCAACGCAGTCCCCAGGAATGATGCATAGTTGTTGGTTTCGCAGGTGAAATATGTCAACAACTCCCAGGTGAAGAAAAGCTGGAAGAACTCCAGGGGCGTCAAGGTGATGGTGGCTCCGACGAAGGAAGACGATGAGGCTGGCTCCTGCTGCTGCAACATGTCGGGGGGGGGATGAATGCTGTCGGAGACAGTGCCCTCATCAACCGGGCAGGGGATGATGACACAGTCGCATCCTGCACCAGCACGCTGCAGACACTGCAGCGCGTGCAGGTGCCAGTGTCATGAAACTAGGCCCTGCAACCAGTGACATGGGCTCGGCCAAGGGGGAACTGGAGGCTAGAGGTGGAGAGACAGCAACGGCCACTGGAGTGAGAGGTCCAAGCAAAGGCAATGACTGAGGTCCAAGTGAAGACGATGGCTGGGCTGAGGGTCCTGCTGCTGGTGGTGGTGTCTGCTCCTGTGGTGGTAGGGTTCGGGGCAAAGCTTCCTGACACGAACAGCGCAGGACTTAATCCCAGTCCTCCTCCCCACTTGAAACATTGCTCAGCATCTCCTCCTCCTCGCTCTCAGCCTCCCAATCAAACAGAATCTTCTGCCACTCCTCAGAAGACAAACCTTTCCTCTCCGTCGTGGTAGCACTGAGACACTAAAGTTCAGTCTGAGCTATAGGTTCTTTACTGAAAAACAAGAGATATTACTCACTGTCGTGCAACACCTTCCATTGAGAGTAGCACCACACAAGTGATGTGATATCTTTCCATACGACCAATCGCTGCACCATTTACGAACACTTCACATAAACAATAAAGTGTCAGTGTCTTATCACGGTGTAATACCTGTCCACTGGCGCCCGTATATATATATATATATATATATATATATATATATATATATATATATATATATATATATATATATATTCCTGCTCTCGTTCCTCTAAGGTTCCCCCAACACATGATATACATCCTAAATTATATCTCCACGAACACTAGTGGTACATAGCACTAACATTTCATATAAATCATAATTTATCCACAAATGTCTTAGCAAGATACAGTGCCTGTCCACTGACCTCCGTGGTTGCTCGGTGTCCTTACGTCCCCTGCACACCTGCCACGAAGGTACCGCTAACATACGTTTTGAACCCACACTATCCCTTCACGAACACTCGCGGCACATCACGTACATTGCACATAAAGTAAAAGTTCTCTAAAAATTTCTGAGAATGGTACAGTACCTGTTCACTGACGTCCATAGTTGGTAGGCGTCCTTACGTCCTCTGCACACCTCCCGCTAAGGTAATGCTAACATACGATACACATCCTACATATCTCTTCACAAACTCTCGTGGCACATTTCATGTAAAAGTAGGCTGTAGCACAAGTCGAACAGGGCAGTACTCCCAAAGTGGATGGAAGCTGGTGATAGGGAGAACTGGAGCTCCTGTTTCACGAGCCATCAGGACTTGTTCCTGACCATCTCCCTCTGCTGAACATTTCAATGCTCTCATTTATGCAGAGAGTAGGCCAGCGTACTCTCTTGATGCATCTACTTTCAACTATCTACACCACACTACATGCACATAAGATATCAGACCTTCTTTTCACAATCCCTTTAGCAATGGCCGCTGCATTATTGCTATCAAACGAGGTAGTACCTCAGATTGCCACCACCGGCAGGGTAGGGCTGGTGGCACAGGGTCCTCGCGGTTGCCATCAAGTGAGTGTGCCGGCAGTGACTGTTGCAATTTCTAGTCATGCTTGTCAGCAGAGAAGTGAAGGTGCGGCCTTATATTTTACCAATATTCGTGGCCTTAGCACCAACTAAATTCAATTCATTTTTTCCCACAGTCCATAACCCCTCTGACCCTATTCCTCACAGAACCACATCCTCTAGAGATATATCCCCATTTTGTTTTTCCGGTTACCATCTCCACAAATTTCTGTAACAAGGGCGGCACCTGGTGTTATATCAAATATCAATATGCAGTTGACACTATTTTAAACTTCACTTCATCCAGTTTTGATTACTCATTGTATAAACTAAATTGTCTAAATATTACCAAATATATCTGTGTAGTCTATCATTCACCTAATGCTTCTTCAGAACCCAGTGTATTTGACTCCATATCCACACAGTTGAGTAGCCTTAACCTTGCCCTCAGCACCAAAGTTACCATTTTGGGTGATTTTAAGACACATAATGTTGAATGGTTATTACATTCTGCCAGGACTGACGACGCTGGTCTAGAGTGTGAGCTGTTTGCAAAATCGTTTAATGTCATGCAGCTGGTAAAGCAGCCAACCAAAACACCAGATAACCCTGACCATAATGCCAATCTCTTGGATCTATTCCTGACAAATAATCCAAATCACTACAGAACATAGGTACTGTCACCATTTGGGTCCACTGACCGCAATCTCATCAAAGCCTCATTAGTTAGCCACCCAGACCTCCCCGATATGAACCTGTCAGGGTGACCCAGTGGCATTTTGATATGGCAAACTGGGTGGATTTAGAAATTATCTTGTTGACATTCCATGGGTCTTTTTTCTCTAGTGATGCCTATTCTTCCCAGTCCCACATTTACAACTTAATACTAGCTGGTATGGATTTATTCATACCAAGCCAACAGTTCACTAAAACATCGAACTCTCCAAAATGGTTTTATATCAACTGTGCCAGAGAAACAGCCCAAAAATGAGGCCCTGCACGCCACAAGGGGCAAAGCGCCGTACCATCTGAAACCTGTTTTTTTTTCCCACCAGCTGGTCCCTCAAACACTATATGACTGCACAAAGTCTCTTTGCTCACTTCAGACTTTCACCCTTACTGCACTAATCAGAAATGAACAAAGCGACTTTGTGCAGTCAAAGGGCAGTGTTTGAGAGAGCAGCTGGTGGAAAAAACAGGTTTCAGCTGGCATGGCGCTCTGCCCCTTGTGGCACACAGGGCCTCAAATCATTAGCACATAGCTCTTACTTAAAATAAAAAACATCTGTATCACTCTCTCAATTTAAAATTGCTAGAAACCATGCAAAAACTGTAATAAATCTTGCTAAACCAAACTTTTTTCAAAATCAAGCATCAAAACTACATAACAACCCTAATGACAATGGTTCTGGTCAACTCTCAATTCTTTCAATAATAGCTTTAACAAGACATCATCCATTCCCCCACTAAAATCTTCAGATGGCAACATTACAAATGACCCGTGTGGGAAAGTAGATATCTTTGCCAATACAGTTGCCAGAAATTCTACCATAGAGGAAGTCAGCCAGAATGTCCCAGTACTATACCTCATACAAATTAATCTGGCCAGGAACGTATGGCAACACTCTTCAGGCCGAGATTCTGATTGGCTGGAGATGTTTGTTCGATTTCGTTGTTTGCTAAAACTGATACTCTTTTTATTATCAGATGTGATACGGAGTTTGTCGACAATACAATCGTCAAAAGCAATAAGAAATCCGTTATATACTTATCAACAACGAAATTTTCGTAGGAAAATAGAGATGGGTCAACAAAGTATTATAACAGTCCAAGTCAAGGTCAGCGTTCAAACAATTCCTTTAAATCTCTGACACTCCGTAATATAACAGAAAATTAAGGAAACTTGCTTAATCCAAGCGTTGGTATAATACAGTGACGTGTGTGTGTGTGTGTGTGTGTGTGTGTGTGTGTGTGTGTATATATATATATAGATATAAATATATATATATATATATATATAGATATATATATATATATATATTAACAGGGTGTTTCAAAAGTCCCTCATTATTTTTAAAAAATTATTAAAACTGCAGTTACAAGAGGAACCAAATGACAGTTTGGTTGGTGAGTCTATGATTCATGAGAATTTTGGTGGCATTAAACCTGGCATCATAAGCCTACTGAGAAGTCCTTGGTACACCTCAGCATGGGCACCGCCTTTCTTGAAACAAGTGAGCCACTGTTTTACGCATGCTTGACTGACATCGGACAAATTTCCAGGAGTGACAGAAGTACACACATTTCTGATCCGTTCTTCTAGTGTGGGAAGGTCTCGTGGCTTTGTGGCATACACTTTGCTCTTAATGTAGCCCCACAAAAAGAAGTCGCATGGTGTAAGATCTGGTGAGCGAGCAGCCCATTCGATGGGACCACGGCCAATCCACCGGTCTGGGAACTGCTCATTCAGAAACGAGCGAACCTCACGCGAGTGATGAGCAGGAGCACTGTCTTACTGGAAAATGACTTCTTGCATGTCGGCTACAGCCGACAGTTGGAAGGTGCAGAACTCCTGAAGTATACGAAGGTAACTGTCTCCATTGATGTTCACAGAATTTCCATCTTTATCCCGGAAGAAGAGGAGATGGCATACAAAACGACCAATTTCGGCATGTCCCTTTCATGTTCAAGGATTTCCACAAGATTGTGAATTCCCCAGATGCGGTTGTTGTGCCGATTGATGCGACCAGAAAGGTGGAAGAGAGCTTCGTCACTGAACCACATGTGCTCCAGGATCGATGGGTCTCTTTCGTAGTGATGCAGCAGTGTCTCACACATCTCCAACCGGCAATCATAGTCTTGAGGCTTCAGCTTCTGAACCACCTGGACCTTGTAAGAATACAGTTTGAGATCACGCCGCAGAATCCGTTGGATAGATGTCACGCTGATGTGTAGTGTCGCAGCTGCTCGTCGAATGGACTTTCCTTGACTCAGAGCAAAAGTCTCACGGACAGTTTCGACATTCTTCTCACTCCGCCCACTTCGAGGTCTTCCTGATCGGGGTTTGTCTTTAGCTGATCCGGCCTCCATAAAATTCTGGTGGGTGGCAACGATGATGTTCCTATCCGGTGCATAATGCTGTCCGTAGACTGCCTGGAATTGTCACTGCACTTCAACCACAGATTGAAAAACCTCCTGCCATGCAACGATTTTACACCTCTGCTCTAGAGTCAGCGTGGTAGAAGAAGAAAACGATGCAAAACTTCATATGTAGACTCAAACAAATTCTCAGCTACTGAGTATGAGTTTACCACAAGATGAACGTCGTTGGTCGATTACCTGCAAAGAAAATTTCATTCATTCATAGCCAGACACCATGTATCCCAAACGGGTTAGCCAAGGGCTTAGAGTTAATTGTTTTATAGGGAGGGGCACTAATCCTCCACCAACCCCACTTGACACGTAGGGAGAACGTTATGCCAACAGCATCTGGTGTTCCCAGGCGGTCACCCATCCAAGAACTAACCAAACCCAACGTTGCTTAACTTCGCTGATCGGACGAGAAGCGGTGTACTCAACGTGGTATGGCCGTGAGTCGAACTCACGACCTTGAGATTATTCTCATGCGCTGCCATCTGCGCCACAGAGGCAAAGAAAATTGAAAATCAAATTAGTGAGGGACTTTTGAAACACTCAGTGTATATATATATATATATATATATATATATATATATATATATATATATATATTATTGGAAAATTGTGTCATGATATTTATATATATAATGACAATTTTCCTGTAATATATATATATATATATATATATATATATATATATATATATATATATATATATATATATATATTACAGGAAAATTGTGTAATCAGTAATTTCAAGAAATCCCTAGGGAATTCGTAAAATGACTAAATTAGAATGGGTTAATTGAGGTTACTGTAGGTTAATTTAGGCTGCGGTTAGGTTAGGCTAGGATAATCTAGATTAAGTTTAGGTTAGGTTAGGCTAGGGTTGTTAGGTTAGTTTAGGTTAATTCATATGAACACTTAACATAACTTAGCATTCATATGCATTAACCTAACCTACCTTATTTTAACTAACCTAGCCTAACCTAACCTAAACTTAACCTACATTATCCCAGCCTAACCAAAACACAGCCTAAACTAACATAACCTCAATTAACGCATCGTAATTTAAGTTCATTTCACGATTTCCCCAGGGATGTCATGAAACCACTGGTTACTCGAATTCCCTGTAGCATACCCGATAATATATATATATATATATATATATATATATATATATATATATATATATATATATATATATATATATATATATATATATATATATTTTCCTGTGGCACCCCACGAGATGCATAGGGCCTCGATGAACTCACTCCACCAATGCTTGTCTCTTGCCATCTCCTTCAGGTCCCACCAACACTCCTCTTCTGCTTCTCTTTTCACTGTTCTCACGAGGTTTCCCTCGACCTACCTCTGCCTCTTCTTCCTCTAGCAGTCCACACTGGCACATCCTGTATTTAAACTGTTTTATTTTCTATATATGTGCCCCAGCCACTTTCAGCAAGACAGTTTCACATATTCATCAACTGGTTCCACTCTCGTAATATCCCATACTCTTTCATTTGTAACTCTGTCTTGCCACTTTACCCCAAGAATTCTTCTCAGTATTTTATTTTCAAATCCTAATACTTTCTCATCTGTTGCAATTGTACTGTACCATGACTCATGCCCATAAATTAAAACTGGTCTAGCCATGGACTTGTAAATTTTTACTCTAGTATGTACGGAAAGCATATTATTATTCCAAACAGATTTCAGCATTCCAACAGCTCGCCAAACCTGTCTAATCCTTTCCTCAGTTTCATTGTTTAATGATCCATTAGATGATACAATCGTTCTCAGATATTTAAAATTTTCTACATTCTTCAACACATTATTCCCAGTTACACAATCGATTTGGTTCTCCACGTTCATAGCAATTATTTCAGTCTTTCCACAATTTATTACCAATCCCACTTTTTCTCCTTCCTCCACCAGACAATCAAGCACCCTCTGCATCTCCTAAATACTTCCGCAAAGCAGTTCGATATCATCAGCATAGTCCAAATTCATCAGCTTCTTATTTCCTTTCCAGTTAATTCCTGCACCTGTTCTCCTTACAACCTTTCTCATAACATAATCCATAACCAAAACAAACAGCAATGGCGAAAGAACTCCTCCTTAAATCACTCCTGACCTAACTTCAAATGGATCACTCAAAGAACCACCCACCGTTACCTTACTAAAAGTACCTTCATGCAGGCTCCTAATAATATTTACAAGCTTTTCTCGTATACCATGGAATCTCATGATTTTCAAAATAGCTCCACGTGAAACGCTATCAAACGCCTTTTCAAAATCAATAAAACACATTAAGTGGCATTTTCATCTCATTAGTTTGTTGCATTAGATGCCTTACAATAAAAATCTGATCATTACAACCTTGACCCTTTCTAAATCCCGCTTGTTCTTTATCAATTACTGGCTCTATTCTGTTCAACATGATTTTGGACAAGACTTTTACAACTGCAGGTGTCAAAGTTATCCCCCTCCAATTGCCACACACACTTAAATCTCCCTTTTTTGGTATTCTTATAATCACTCCATTTTTCCATTCTTCTGGAATTTCACCATTATCCTACGCCACATTAAGAAGTTTCAAAAGTGCATTCAGCAACTCATCACTTTCCACCTTAAGCATTTCAGGAAATATTCCATCCTCTCCTGAGGCCTTTAAATTCTTTAACTCCTTTATAGATTTTGCTACCTCTTCCAAGGTTATATCCCTTGTTTCTGTCTGCAAATCTCTCTCGGCTGGCAAAATGTCCTCTTCAGCTGTGATTGGTCTATTTAGAACAGATTCAAAGTGCTCTTTCCTCCTTCCTTTTATATCCAGATCTTTAGTCATCAAGTTATCATTTCTATCTCGTACAGGTATTTCCTTCCTTCTCTTTTCAGTCCCAGTTATCTCCTTTATGGCCTGATACGCTGCTCTTGTGCTCTGACCGTCATTTGTACTTAATTTAATTTTTGTCTCTGTTGCCTTTTCATCATATAGCCTCCTCTTATCACGTCTAACGGGTCTTTTTACTTAAGAATGTAAACTCCAGTACTTTGCTCTAAGTACTTCAACTACCTGGCCATCAACATGTTGGTCTTCACTTCTTAACTTCGCCTCCTTCCTTTTCTGAATTGCATTCCATGTTTCATCTGACATCCACTTTTTCCTTCTCGCTTTTCCCTTTTTCTTAATAGTAACCTTAGCACTCTCATGCAAAACCTCTTTTACCTCTCTCCACATTTGATTAATATCATTGTCTTCAGATTCCATCAAAGTCTGCAGGACTAGAAACCTGTTCCTACGTTCCCACCGAAACTTTTCCTTAGAATTCTCATCATTTCTCAGCTCATCAAATCATAATTATTACCTCCTGTACAATTACCATTAACGCTTCTCTTAAGTTTTATTTTAATCTTTGACACAACAAGTTGATGATCACTACCTATATCTGCCCCCCTCCTTACGCAAATATCTTGCAGATAACTCTTATGTCTTCTGCTAATTGCAATGTGGTCAATCTGGTTACAGTATTTACCACACCGTGAAATCCAAATAGTTTTATGTATTTTTCTATGCTCAAAGATTATTCCACCAATCACAAGGTCATTTGCCAAACAAAAGCTTCCAAATCGCACCCCATTTTCGTTTCTTATACCAACACCGTCCTTACCCATACAATCTTCAAAGCCATCCCTACTACTGCTAATAATCGCATTAAAATCACCGGTGCAGAGTAACACAGCATGTCTTGCCACTCTATTCACTACATCCTGCAGCTTCTCATAAAAGTCATCCTTCATTTCATCAGCAGCCTCATTTGTCGGAGCATACCCTACAACCATACTGATATTACCATGGTCAGATTTTAAACGAGTATAAAGCAAGCGCTCACTAATTGGCTCAAACTCACATAGTGCCTTGCAAGCATCTCTACTCAACAATAAGCCTGCTCATTGGTAATGATTTCCATCACTCCTACCAGAAACCAACAAAGTAATACCATCTTCCAAATTCATTTTATCAACACCAAGCAACCTCGTTTCTGTAAGAGCACAAATATCTATATTGCACTCCTTGAACACTGAAATAAGTTCTTCCACTTTACCAGCCTGATTGAGAGTTCGAACATTCCAATTTCCTATTCTTAAGGTTCTTTTTGGATATATAAACTTATTCCTACACAGTGGGGTTCTTAGAACCCCCTGCCCACTTAAGGGCTGCACGGAAATGAGGGTCATTCCTTCGTAACCAGAGCTCATCAAGATTTCTTAGGCAGTAAAATATTTTACTTTGGAGCCAATGCCAGTGGCTCGCAGGAACCAGACAGTGGAGAGAGGTAATTAACAAATGAAAGTAAAATGCAGAGCGTTTGGACAAAGTACAAGGGAAAGAGAGAGCAAAAAGTAGATAAAAGTATCCTTTTTAGTCGCCTCTTACGACAAGCAGGGAATACTGAGAAAGTATTCTATCCCCCCTTCCCCATGGGGGATATATATTCACACACACACACACACACACACACACACACACACACACACATATATATATATATATATATATATATATATATATATATATATATATACCCAGGCTGCTTCCCCCAAGGAAAAGGAGGTAGCCGAAACAGGACGACACACTCCCCATTTACTCATCCCATCAAACACATTCATTCGCATCGTAGCCCCAAAGGGGAGAAGGGACAGATCCTCACCGCACCACACCGCACAAGGGTCAACTGCGCAGTGTAATCAGTGACACCCCGACAGCAGAGCTGATTTACCTCTGCCACATCATAACCGACCCATCTCCTTATATATATATATATATATATATATATATATATATATATATATATATATATATACATACATAGTTACATAGCCTATGATTTCATCATCCTTTGTGTAATTCTAACGTACAGTGTGCTGCCTGTTTGATCACGAGCGTGTTCTGCCTCAGTCCCCCCCTTCTACCGTTATAGTAGAGTAAGTCGTCCTTTCTGTTGTTCAGAGCAGGATTGTCAGCTCTTTGTCCCCTAGGCTTCATTTGCGCGTCCTTCTTACAAGTTGTATCAAGCTCTGCTGGCCCCTATATAATGAGCTCAGTCTCTGCATTATTGCCACTTAGATCTGCTCCTCATTTTGTTCACATCTCTGTCCTCCCCTGTACAGTTATTGTTGTGAGTGCTCAGGAAGTCTCCAACCATCTAGCAGCTGTGTAATTTGAGTATAAGTGTTGTTGCATTTTTTCTTGTGCTGTGTAGCATAGGGTTAATTCTTAGGCCTAGTGAGTTTTTTTTGTGATTTACGTAAAGGTTCTTTTTGTCAGTCATTTTTGATAATATTTTGTATCTGTAATAATTTATCTTGCATTAACTGAGCATTACCCAGTGTATTTTCATTTTATCAGGACTGACTTAGGTAAATTTACTCTTGCTAATATCGTGTTAATAGAGGCTATTGCAGTTAACCATATATTTAACCTGTTTTTTGCCATTACATTATCCTTATGAGTCCTGAATGTTTTGTTGTTAGTTTGAGCATTAAACTTTAACTTGTAATTTTACCTAACTCTTTTGTTTTGAACCTGGAACTTTACGGGACAGTAGTGATTTTTAGTGTTCTCACTTGGAATGTGGATCATCTTTCTCTGTTCCGTAACATAAATTTGGCCACCTCATATCAGGATATTCAGGATATTATCATAAGGATATTGTTTGATATTTTGTGACTGTGATTTATTCATGATGTCTACTATTTCTACACTTGATGAAGCCAAAGATTTTTTGTCAAATGTGCAAACATTGTGTGATGGAGAAAACAGAACAAAGAATGAACTTAAGCTTGTTGCTCAACAATTGGGAATTGCTGTTCGCTCTCATCATTCTAAAGATCAAATTGTTGACATGATTAATGAAAGCTTGTTTAATGTAACTCCTCCAAATGAGCAAACGCAGATTGAATTAGCTAAGTTACAGCTAGCCCTGCAGGAGTCTCGTGCTAAGGAGGCGGAGGCTCGTATTCAGGAGGCACAGATATACGCACTAGTTGAACTTGCCAGGATTCAGGCAGACCATGAGTATCGCATGAAACAAGGTGGAACTGGATCATCTAGCTCTGATGACTTTGATGTGGCTAAAAATGTTAAACTTGTCCCTCCTTTTAATGAATCTGATTTAACAAAGTATTTTCAGTTGTTTGAGAGGGTAGCTACAGGTTTTAATTGGCCCAAAAGGTATTGGCCAGTACTCCTTCAAACTGTTCTCACCAGTAAAGCTCAAGTAACTTATGCATCTTTGCCTCAGGATCAATCTGATAATTATGATGTAGTTAAGAGCTTGATTCTTAAGGCCTATGAGCTTGTTCCTGAAGCCTATAGAGTAAAATTTAGGACAACTTACAAGCAAGATAAGCAATCCCATGTTGAGTATGCAAAAATCAAAGAAGATCTGTTAGAGCAGTGGTTAAATTCTAAGAATGTGGATTCTGATTTTGGTAAATTTAAGCAGATGATTTTGCTGGAGGACTTCAAGAGGTGTATTTATAAAGATGTAAGCCTATATCTTGATGAGAAAAGAATAGATAATTCGTCTGATGCTGCAGTTTTAGCTGATGAATATGTTCTCACTCACAAGAGATATTCTAGAGAAAAAGGGAAAGCTGAGAGTAAGTACGTTGCCTTTACTCAGAGTACAGGTAACAGGAAAGAGAATAAAGAGGATGTTTCTCAGGAAGTAAATACCAGCTCCACCTCTAGATTTCAGAAAAGTAAATGTACTTATTGTAGAAAGCTTGGTCATACTACGAAGAAATGTTTCAGGAGACAGCGTGATGTGAACAAAAAGGAGTCTTTAAATATTCAGTCAATTGGTCTAGTGTCCACTCTTGAGAGTTCCCAGAATTCTTTAACTGAGTTAACTGAACCTGCTTTGAGGGGTAACTTAAATTCTCATGATGGAGCTCCTCTTTTGAGCAGTAACGTGGGTGACACTCTCAAAAGTTCATGTGCTAATTTCCTGTCTGATGGTTTTGTCAGTCCTCTGGACAGTAATGACAGGAAATCAGTTAAAATATATCGTGATACAGGTGCTTGCCAATCCCTTATGCTGACCAGTGTTCTAGGCTCTAATGTTAATTCCTCTGATGAAACTGTAATCTTACAAGATGTAGGGAATAATTACTTCTCTGTCCCTCCGTGCAGAGTGAATTTAGAGTCTGGTTTTGTTAATGGTTCCGTTATGGTTGGGTTGGTTGAGACACTCCCAATGTCAGGTGTAACTTTCTTACTTGGAAATGATATTGGTGGAAGTCAAGTGTGTCCAGCTCCTCAGTTGTCTAGTGAGCCAGTGGCTGCGACCCAGGATTGTGATGTCCCTGATGTGTTCCCTGCATGTGCTGTCACTAGGGCTAAGTCTAAAGTTACTGGTGATTTAGAGGATAATGATGATGATGATGATGTTATCCTAGCTGACATTTTTCTTGCTAATTTGGACCACTCACCAGATGAGGCAGTACCCCGTAGTGTTGATAATTTGTCTCGTCAAGAGTTGGTTGAGTTGCAGGTTGCTGACCCTGAGTTGAAAGGTCTAGCTAACTCTGCTTGCAGTGAGGAAGAGTCAGCCGGTGCTTCTACTTGTTATTATATAAAGTCAGGAGTGCTTATGAGGAAGTGGAGACCCCCAATAGCATCAGCCGACTGTGAATGGGAGGTTGTACATCAAGTTGTCATCCCTCGTGTTTGTAGGCAGGATATCATTAGAGTGGCTCATGATTCCAGTTTGGCGGGACCCCTTGGAGTGAGGAAGACTGTGGCACGCATTTTGAAACACTTCTACTGGCCAGGTATCTTCAGGGATGTTTCCTGGTATTGTAAGTCTTGTCACACCTGTCAAGTTGTGGGGAAGTGTAATCAGACCGAAAAGGTTGCACCTCTAGTTCCCATTCCTCCTTTTGAGGCGCCTTTCACCCGTGTGTTGGTGGATATTGTGGGCCCTCTTCCTAAGACTTCTTCAGGATTTTCTTATGTGTTGACCCTGATTGATATGGCTACTCGTTATCCTGAAGCCATTCCACTTAGAAATATCTCAGCAAAGAACGTGGTTAAGGAAATGCTAGGGTTTTTCACAAAGTTTGGTCTGCCCAAGGAGGTACAGTCAGACCGGGGAAGTAATTTCATGTCGAATGTTTGCAAGCAGTCTCTGAAAGAGTTGGGCATCACCCAGATCACGTCTTCAGCTTACCATCCCCAGACCCAAGGAGTGTTGGAGAGATATCATCAAACACTCAAATCGATGCTCAAGAAATACTGTTTGGAACATCAGAAAGACTGGGATAAAGGTCTTTCATTCGTTGTGTTTGCTGCAAGAGAATCTCCAAATGAATCACTGGGCTTCTCACCTTTTGAATTACTGTTTGGCCATGAAGTAAGAGGACCCCTTAAGCTACTCAAGGAATGCTGGCTGTCGGAGGAAGATGACGTCAACCTGCTGGAGTATGTAATGAAGTTCAAAGAACGGCTGTCCACTGCTTTACAGCTGGCGAGAGAGAATTTAGGAGCTGCTCAGGAGAAGATGAAGACTTGGTATGATAAGAAGTCCAGGTTACGCCACTTTCAGCCAGGAGATCAGGTTTTGGTTCTGCTACCGGTTCATGGGCAACCTCTTCAAGCCAAGTTTAGTGGTCCTTATTTCGTGGAGAAGAAACTCAGTGATGTCAACTATGTCATCGCCACACCAGATCGTAGAAAGAGCAAGCAACTATGTCACATCAACATGCTAAAGTTATATCACAGGCGGGACGAAAATAATCCAGTCTGCACTGTAGCTGTTCCACCCGAGTCTGCAAGTGAAGCTCTCCCATGTAGTATGAGCCTGAGTGATAGTTTGGGGAAGAATCCTGATATCATGAATGATCTCCAGACTAAGCTTTCTCATCTACCTCCCGAGGAAAGGCAGGAGTTTTCGGCATTACTGCAGGAGTACCCGCAAGTGTTCCGTGCCACTCCAGGAAGAACCACCGTTTTGATGCATGATGTTGATGTTGGAGACGCAAAGCCAATTAAATTGCCTCCTTACCGTGTGAACCCAGTGAAAGTTCCTCTCATCCAGAAGGAGCTTGGCTACCTGTTGGACCACAAGATGATTGAGCCCTGTCAGAGCGAGTGGAGTTCTCCTGTCACTTTAGTCCCTAAGCCAGGTGGGTCACAGCGGCTTTGCATCGACTACAGACGTGTTAATCAGATAACCAAAACAGACACTTACCCTCTCCCTCGCGTGGAAGATTGCATAGACAAGATCGGAAAGGCTAGGTACATAAGTAAGTTTGATTTGTTAAAGGGATACTGGCAAGTACCTATGACTGAACGTGCTAGGGAGATCTCATGTTTTGTAACACTAGGAAAGACTTTTGCATGTGCTGTAATGCCATATGGTATGAAGAATGCACCAGCCACATTTCAGAAGCTCATGAATGTTGTAACAGAGGGTTTGGCAGGGTGTGTTGTTTATATTGATGATGTATTAATCTTCAGTGACAACTGGAAAGATCACCTATGCCATGTCAGTAAATTTCTTGAGCGTTTAGTTCAGGCTAATCTTGTAGCTAATTTATCAAAGTGTGAGTTTGGTCAAGCTAAAGTTCAGTACCTTGGGTACGTAATTGGTGATGGACATGTTGCACCGCCAGGAGCTAAGGTTCAGGTTATAAGTGATCTTCCCAGACCTAAAAGTAGGAAAGAGCTACAAAGATTTTTGGGAATGGTAGGTTATTACAGGAGATTTGTTCTTAACTTTTAATTCTTGTATCACCACTTACAGACCTACTGAAAAATGGAGTTGAATTTGCATGGACCAATAACTGTGAATCCTCTTTCAACAAACTTAAAGCTATCCTATTAAGTCAGCCAGTGCTCGCTACTCCAAATTTTGCTAAGCCTTTTAAGATGGCTGTTGATGCAAGTGATACAGGAGCTGGGGCTGTTTTGCTGCAAGAGGATGATCAAGGTATTGAACACCCTGTCTCTTATTACAGTAAGAAGTTCACTCCACCTCAAAAGAACTAGTCCACTATTGAGAAAGAGCTTTTGGCCTTGATTTTGGGTTTACAGCATTTTTCATTTTATTTGTGTTCTGGTTTTGACCCCATAGTCATTTATACCGATCATAACCCACTGAAATTCCTTAGTAAGTTTAAAGATAAAAATCAGAGATTGACAAGATGGAGTCTACTTCTTCAGGAGTATTCATTAGACATAGAACATGTTAAGGGGAAAGAAAATGTTATTGCAGATTGCTTATCTAGACTTTAGACAGATTGTTTTAGAGTAATAAGAAATTTCCTTTGTAAATTTCTTTTTCTTTGTGGGAAGGTGTTACATAGCCTATGATTTCATCATCCTTTGTGTAATTCTAACGTACAGTGTGCTGCCTGTTTGATCACGAGCGTGTTCTGCCTCAGTCCCCCCCTTCTACCGTTATAGTAGAGTAAGTCGTCCTTTCTGTTGTTTAGAGCAGGATTGTCAGCTCTTTGTCCCCTAGGCTTCATTTGCGCGTCCTTCTTACAAGTTGTATCAAGCTCTGCTGGCCCCTATATAATGAGCTCAGTCTCTGCATTATTGCCACTTAGATCTGCTCCTCATTTTGTTCACATCTCTGTCCTCCCCTGTACAGTTATTGTTGTGAGTGCTCAGGAAGTCTCCAACCATCTAGCAGCTGTGTAATTTGAGTATAACTGTTGTTGCATTTTTTCTTGTGCTGTGTAGCATAGAGTTAATTCTTAGGCCTAGTACTGGTTTTTTGTGATTTATGTAAAGGTTCTTTTTGTCAGTCATTTTTGATAATATTTTGTATCTGTAATAATTTATCTTGCATTAACTGAGCATTACCCAGTGTATTTTCATTTTATCAGGGCTGACTTAGGTAAATTTACTCTTGCTAATATCGTGTTAATAGAGGCTATTGCAGTTAACCATATATTTAACCTGTTTTTTGCCATTACATTATCCTTATGAGTCCTGAATGTTTTGCTGTTAGTTTGAGCATTAAACTTTAACTTGTAATTTTACCTAACTCTTTTGTTTTGAACCTGGAACTTTATGGGACAGTAGTGATTTTTAGTGTTCTCACTTGCAGTGTGCATCATCTTTCTCTGTTCCGTAACAATATATATATATATATATATATATATATATATATATATATATATATATATATATATATATATATATATATAATCAGGACCTCCCTTCCATATATATATATATATATATATATATATATATATATATATATATATATAATCAGGACCTCCCTTTCCACCCTAGGGCAGGGTGAGAAGTAGCAACATCCAGACAGTCCAAGTTTACCCAGTTCAATGGGCCACGCTTCCATTCACTCAACATTGAAGCCCCCGGAATCCTGGCTTTATCTGATAAGCCAAACCCTGTCACCACATTCTGGAGCTTCACATAAACGTATCCAACAGAGTCAATCCGGACGTCGTTACGTTAAAAAGGGGTGCCAAATCCCTGATCATGCACTTCTTCTCACAACATTCATCCAGCCAGCTCAATCTCTTGTCAGTCCCCTAGCCTCACCGACTTCAATACCTCTTCCTCACACTCTCATCCACTAAATCCCTTCACCTTCTCCTTGGCCTACCTCGCCTCCTTCCTCCTTCAAATTCGCTCAGATATACATTTTCACCATTACATTGTTATCCATTCCTGTCACATGACCAAACCATCTCAGTACACTCTCTTCAATTCTGGTGTCCACAGACTTCCTCACTCGGCATCTTTCACGGATCACATTATTACTTATCCTGTTCACATTCTGTACTCCACATACTTTCCTCAGCAGTCCCATCTCCACTACCCTCACTCTTGACTTTTCTTTTTCATGCCACACCATAGTCTCACATCCATATGTTAAATTGGCACAAACACTCCTTCATGTAAGCCTCGCACAGCTGCAACACTCAAGTCTCTGTTTCTCATGAAGACCTTCTTAGCACCAGCTATTTTCCTTCCTTGTGTCACTTCTTTCCACTTATTTTGCGCATTATCCTCTCTTTTCTATCACTGTACCCAGGTATTTGAACTTTCCCACCAATTCCAGTCTCTCTCCATTCACCGTAACATCACACTAGGAGTCACCCCCTCTCTCTGTAACGATCACTTTACTCTTTTCTACTTTTACTCTCAAGGCACGATGCTCACAGACATCAGCAAAACTCTGCACGAGTCTACCAAGTTCTTGTCCGGTATTTCCGAGCAGTACTGCATCATCAGCATACAACAAATTTGAGATATTCCACAAATCACCATTCAGTACAAACGCAATCCCCCACTCCATTACTTGTGTTTTTACTTCTCTCATCACCCCATCCATGTACTGCATATATTGAACAACCATGGGGACATCACAGACCCTTGTCGCACGCCCATACTGATCGTGAACCGTTCGCTTATGTGTCCATTAACCCTTATTTTTATTTTTTTATGCGAGGAAGAAGGAACCAAAGGCTGAGCCCGCAAAACGCTCCTTCCAAGAAAAAAAAAAAACAATACAAAAGAGAGTCAAATTCAAGATCCATTTATTTCGAGATGCCTGGACACACTGCTTTTGGAAGACTGGAGATTATAGGAGGAAATACAGACAGAGGGCGACCGCTCCAAAGTTGACCTGTTGCATAAATGAATGACTGGGAGTAACGGTTAACTCTTGCATTAGAGAGTTGGACAGAAAAGGGATGAGAGTTTGTTACTAGACGGGTGCTACGCGCCCATCGTAGAGGTGGAGAGATGCAAGCAGACAGTTCAGAGAAGCAGTGACCATTGAAGTAGCGATAGAAAAGAGATAAAGAGGCAACAGTGCAGCGAAGAGACAGAGGTTGAAGGGAGCGAATACGAGGAGAGTTGATGAGACTAATAGCCTATGACTCCACCCTCATACCATCATAAAAACTCTTGACGGCACCATCATAAAACTTTTGACGGCACCTAGCAGCTTACCATTTACACCCTACATGAGCAAAACCTTCCACGATACTTTTCTGTCTACTTTATCGTATGTTTTTGCCAGATCCATGAATGCCATAAACACCTTGTAGTCCTTTTCACAAGCCCTCTCCATTATCTGTCTCATTGCAAATATTTGATCCAGACATCCTCTGCCACACCTAAAGTTACCCTCTTCATCACTAACTAGGACTTCTGATATCTCTCTTACTTTTTCTGTAAAAATTCTTCAATATACCTTCCCTACAAAACTCGATGAACTTATGCCACGATAATTCTTGCACTCAATTCGCTCATTAATTTTGTACAGGGGTACAGTCACAGCCTTTTTCCAGCCTGCTGGCACAATTTCACTCATCCATGCCTTCTTACATATCTCCATGAAGCACTTCATTCCGCTCTTTCCACTACAGTAAATCATCTCTGCATACACCTCATCAACCCCAGCTGCTTTCCCACTTTTCAGCCGCTTCACAGCGCTCTTCACCTGTGCGAGTGTCATGTTTTCTGGCGCTGAATTCCTTCTTTGTACACCCCCCAAACCAATCATGTTTACAGCGGCTCTGCTTTCTGTATTTCCACTCATCAGGCTTTCAAATTATTCTTTCCATCTGGTCCTTACATCATCCCTATTGATTAACAATCAACCACTTACATCCTTCAAAATTTAACTTTTTTTTTTTCCGCTGTCACTTCTACCTTTCTGCACCTCTTTCCCGAATAACTTCCTATTTTCAGCGTAATTTGCATTCATTATTCTTCCTAGATCATCATTTACCGCCCCCTTTTTCCTCTTCACTTGTCTCTTTACGTGCTTCTTGCTCTCAGTATATTCAGTTCTTATTTTAATTGAACCCCTATCCTGTAACCACTCAAGCCACTTCTTCCTCTCTTCCTCCACTGTTCTCTTAACCTCTTCATCCCACCATGCCGTATCTTTCTTTGTTGCCACACCACACACCGCTTCAGCATTCCTATCTAAGCATTCCCTTTATGCATTCCACAGGCTGTCCAGATCCCTTTCATTACAGTTCACTATTTCTAATTCCTCACTTACTTTGGTCCTGTATTCATATGCCATTTCTTTGATCCTCAGCTTCTCGACTTTAATCTTTCTCCCTGGCTGCTCCTCTCTCTCTCTTTCTTGGTCCACCTCACTCCTCTCAGCTTGATCTTGCATACCACAGTCATATGATCTAACAGACCTCCATATCGTCCTCTCACGGCCGTCGTATCAGTAACCATTCCCAGCATCGACCTCTCTACGAGCATGTAATCAATCAGGCTCCTTTCAACACGATCCCTTTCCCTATACCACTTATATTTATGTGCATCTTTGTGCCTGAAATGCGACTTACAAATGCACAACCTCCTCTTCTGACACACAACCTTCAGTTGCTTCCCATTATCATTTTCTCCCCGTACTCCATTGCAACCCAGTATGTCATCTTCTGGACCAGTGCCTACTCTTCCATTCATATCGCCCATTACGATCACTTTTTATATAATGCCCCCACTACGGGCAAAATCCCATTGCTTCCTGGCTTGTTCTTAGGTGGCAGATAGGGGAAGGCCTTGCAGATATACGAGGTACCTTCTAAGATGCCACGGACCATGGGACTCCCTGTAGATATATAGGGCTCCACAGAATATACTAAGGTGGCACAAAAATTACATATGACCAGAACCCTATGTGACAGAGAGGTGAGATTATTTGCCACAATTTCCCTAGGCACCCATGAATTCTTCTGGAAATGAATTCTCGGGTGTTACTGTTGGATTGTTGTCTACTAAAGGTCCAACCGCACTGCCTCCTGTGCTTATGAGCAGTGTGCCACCTAAAATGAGTAGGCACTGTCTCGGCAAATCAGAAACCGGGACATCAAACAAACTGAAATCCTTGATGATCTACACGTACAATGTAGGAAGCCTTGCAAATTACAAAACTAATACCTTAATAACTGATTTAGAGAACATTAGTTGGGATACTGTAGGTCTGAGTAAGATGCACAGAAAAGAAGAAATATTTCTTAAGTTTCGAGACAACAATCGCCTATTTTACTAAAAGGAAGGCAAAATGAAAGAGTTAATGGTGTATAATTTCTAATTAACAGAAATCTTGCAGAGAACATTGTTAAATTTAGCACTGTATCTGACAATGGATTCTAATTAGGCTATGCAATGTAACAGAGGTATATGCACCGACTTCTCAAAGCTCACACAAAGAATTAATGACATTCTATAACGAAGTCTCCCAGATTATGGAAAGAGAAAAGACCACATATACTATATTCATAGAAGACTTCAATGCAAAAGTTAGCAAATCAAAAAATGTTGATGAATGTATGGAAAAATTCGGTTTGGGAGAAACAATAAGAGATTTGAAATGGTGGTAAATTTTGCTGACATGTATAACATGAGAATAATGAACACATTCTTTCACAAAAGAACAAGGAGAAGATGGACCTGGGGAAATCAAAATGGAGAATCAAGGAATGAAATTAACTTCATTCTGGCAGATAAGAATAACACGATCATCAGTGTCACAGTTATCAACATAGTAAATACAGAAAGTGATCATATAATGGTGGGTACCACAGCCAGATTCAATTTCAGAAGTGAATGGAAAAAGCTTACATAAATAAAAAAAAAAAGATGTGTCTAATAATGGTAAGTCTTTCAATTAGAAATAACGAAAAGATTTCAAGCTTTAAGTTATACTGTGTGGGACATTGATGGGTTGAGTGATAGACCAATGAGAGTGTTAAGAGAGTCATCTGAGGTAGTAGTGAAAGCTAATACAACCAATGCCAAAAAGTAATGAAAAATGACTCTCGACCTCATGAAAGAAGAAAGAAAATGAAAGTAAAAACAAAGAATGTTGAAACAGAAAGATCTATCTATCTATCTGTCTATTGCCAGACGCCTTAATCCCGTAAGGGGTGGCCACAAACAAATAGCCTCTATGTCGCCCTGTCCCTCGCCGTTTCATTGCCCTGCTTCCAGCTCACCCCCCCCCCTCTCTCATATAGCCTACCTCTCTACTCCATCCCTCTATCTCATCCTTGGCCTCCCCCTCCCTCTCCCCCCCTCCACCTCACTCATATACACTCTCCTCGTAAGTCTCTCACTCTCCATCAACAGGACTGAGAAGAAAAAAAAAAGAAACATGGATTTGCTCAAAGAAACCAGAAAAGGAAAATGGCTGAATCAGATCCCAAGTAAACTGGCACTACGAAAGCAACAAATTATATCACTGAAAGACGAAAGCTGTGAAGTTAGTAAATGTAGAAATAGGATTAGGAAGAGAGTTGAAGAATTTTACAAAGATCTGTATGTATCTGAGACAACAGTACCAATAATTAACTTTTCAGTTGAGAAGAGTGAAATACTTGAGGTAACACTAGACAAACTAAACACATCTCTTAAAAGTATGAAAAGATGGAAGGCTCCAGAAGAAGGAATAGTGGCAGATTTACGGTCAGATGTAGGAGCAGAAGTACAAAACACACTCTCCCACTTATTCATTCAGTGTATAAAGAAGATAGAAATTCCCAAAACATGGTGTAATGCAAAAGTTATTATGCTTTACAAAAAAAGCGACCCAAAAGATCTTTGTAACTATCAACCCATTAGCTTTCCCAGTTATTTACAAACTCATCACTAACATCCTTATGAAGAGACAAACAAATCTGGAAGAAAACCAACCTCGTGAACAGGCAGGATTTCGAAGCGGTATTCAACTACTGATCATCTACATACAGTGAATCAGCCAGCTGAGAAAAATACGGAATATTATAAACCACTGTGCTTACTCGTAGGTTTTGTTGATAACGAAAAGACTTTTGATTCAGTGGAGCACATATGGTAGCAAATATAAATCCATTGCGGCAACAAGGAGTAAATAAGAACATTGTATAACTGCTCAAAACCATATATAAAATGGGAACTGCCACTGTTAAATTACATAAGGACTCGGAAAAATTTAAAATTGCAAAGGGCGAGTCAGGGATATACAATTTCACCAAAACAAGTTGCATAGAAAGTATTTTCAGAAAGCTACACTGGGAAAACAAAGGAGTAAACATAGATAGAGAAAACCTAACCATTTAAAATTTGCAAATGACATTGTCCTAATCTCAGAAACCTCAAAGACATTGCACTTAATGTTAAATGACGTAAATAGAGAAAGCCTCAAAGAAAGGCTATAGATGAACCGAAGTAAAATTAATGTTGAATCCAAATGCACCAAAAAGTGTCACCAAAATAATCGAAGAAGTTTTTGAGCACAGTTACTTGGGGCAACACTAAAACTAACGAAAGACCATGATAGCGAAATTAAAAACCGCAGTACAATTGGACTGAAAGCTTTCAGCAAACATAGAGACATCATGAAAAGTAGCTTTCCAGTACGTATGAAACGAAAAGTATAAAAGGAATGTATAATTTCAGCTATGACGTACGGTTGTAGGACCTGGAAACTGACAGAATCGATGGAATATCAAAGAATCCGTTCTCAAA
This sequence comes from Coenobita brevimanus, assembly GCF_032717465.1. Taxonomy (NCBI): domain Eukaryota; kingdom Metazoa; phylum Arthropoda; class Malacostraca; order Decapoda; family Coenobitidae; genus Coenobita; species Coenobita brevimanus. Next base: position 20,930,150 of record NC_137013.1, on the reverse strand, counting down.
GAGCAATGGAAAGGTCAGTGTTCGGAATATCTTTAAGGGATGGGAAAAAATCAACTTGGGTGAGTTAGCAGACTTAAGTCAATGACAAATTATAAAAAAACAGAAATGGAGGTGGGCAGATCATGTGGCAAGAATAAGGGATAACCGATGGAGGAAGAGGCTGACTGACTGGACTCTAAGAAACTGTAAGTGTAGCAGAAGAAGGCAGATAGGAGGTGCAGAGATAAGGTGGAGAAATTTGCAGACAAAGCGTGGCAAAGATCGGCTCAGCCAAGGAATTCGTGGAAAAGGATGGGGAAGGCCTTTGTTCAGCAGTGGATTTGCAATGACTGATGGTGATTTTGATGATGATGATGATGATGATGATATAATGCCTCCAATTCGCTTGGCCTAAACTAACAAAACCTAAACTTATTTACTGTGATCTTACTTGACAGAATCAAACCTAAACTTGCTTTACACATCCACATCTTTCCTTCTTGAGAGAAGTTTGCTCTCATTCAGCCTGTCCAAAAGAAGGGTGACCATTCCCAGCCGTCTAACTATCACCCAATTGCTTTAACATCCTGTATTTCAAAAGATTTCGAGCCTATTCTTTAAAAAAAAAAAAAAAAAACAAAAAAAAAAAAGCTTCTTTTCTCACAATCTTCTTTCTGATCGTCAGTATGGATTCCACCAGGGACCCTCCACTGGTGATCTTCTCACCTACCTTTCAGACTCCTAGTCATCCTCCTTTCGGGACTTTAGAGAAAGTTCTGCCAGTGCACTTGACATCTCAAAGGCTTTCGATCGAGTCAGGCATAATTTTTAAATTTCCAAATTACTCTCTTATGGTTTCTATTCTTCTACTGTATCTGTGCCTTCATCTCTAGCTTCCTTTCTGGTCGTTCTACGGCTGCTGTTGTAGACGGTCACTGTTCTTCTCCTAGACTAACGGTATCAATAATGGTGTTCCTCAGGGCTCTGTCTTATCACCGATTTTCTTCCTTTTATTCATCAATGACCTTCTAAGCTATACATCTAACCCTACCCACTCGTATGCTTATGACTCCTTCACCTTTCCATTCGCTTCCCACAGCATCCCTCTCAGCAGTTGCTTCAAAAAACAAGGGATGAGGCTATGGCACACTTAATGTTTGACTTGGCTCATATCTCTGATTGGGGTAAGAATAACCTTGTTGCTTTTATTGCCTCAAAAACTAAGTTCTTACACCTATCAACCCGACAAAATCTTCCACAGGGGCACCCTCTAGTTTTTAACAATATCCAGCTCAATCCTGCACCTTTTCAGACATACTTGGGGTTTATTCTCCCAGGATTTATCTTAAAATGAACATATTAGCTCTCTTGTAAAATTTGTCTCTAAGAGATTGGGTGTGCTAAGCCGACTCCGTTC
>NC_137013.1:20848754-20926254 GCF_032717465.1 Coenobita brevimanus | reverse complement strand
GATGCAAAAGTGGATGTATGTGGAATGACTGAAACAAAGTGGAGAGGAGAAAGTGTGAGAGAATGGGAGTATGGATGGAGTATATGTGCAGGAGTAGGTGAGAATGAGAGGGCAAAGGAAGGAGTATGTATAGTTGTGAGTAAAAGATGGAAGAGGAGCACAAGACAGTATGGATCAGTTGGGTCAAGGATTGTGTGGGTAAAGTTGAAAGTTGAAATACAAATGTGGGCGATTGTCTGTGTGTATGTGCCAACGCAAGATCGTGCTAGAAGAGTGAGAGAAGAGTTCTGGACAAATGCAGAAGTGTGCATGGAAAAGTTTGGAAGGAAGGAGAGAGTGTTTTTGATTGGTGATATGAATGGTAAAGTTGGGAATGTGAAGGTGGATGGAATAGTTGGTGAGTGGGGTGTGCCTGCTGAGATAGATGAGAATGGGAGTGCTTTTGTGGACATTTGTGCTGGGAGGGGGTTGGTGATAGCCAATACCCTCTTCAGGCATAAAATGACCCACAGGTATACATGGCGAGTGATGAGAAGGGTGGGTGGTGAACTGAATGAAAGGAAGGCAATGATTGATTATGTGTGTGTGTGGATGAAAGGATGCGAAGATGTGTAATGGATGCAAGAGTTTATAGAGGTTGGGGTAGTGGATTTTCTGACCACTACTTGGTGGTGGCCAGAAATAGAATCCAAGAAAGATGGAGGAATAGAAAAAGGGAAAGACGAGAGGAAGGAGTAGTTGCAAGGAGAGTGGAAAGGTTACAAGAGGATGAGAAAAAGGCAGAGTATAAGAGAGAAGTGGAGGAACGATTGGGCAAATATGAATTGGAGCAGATGGGAGACGTGGAAGGTGTGTGTAGGATATTTATAGAAGAAATATGTGCAGCGTGTGATGTGGTGTGTGGAAGGAAGAGAAGACGGAGGGGGGTGCAAGGAACAGCGTGGTGGACTGAAGAGGCAAAACAGGCTGTGGCACAAAAGAAGAAAGCATACAATGAATGGATGAGAAATAGGGGCGTGAAAGAATTTGACAGGCGGAAGAGAGAGTTATATGTAGAAAGAAAGAGAGAGGTGAAAAGATTAGTAAGAGAGAGTAAGAAGAGAATGGATGAGGAATTTGGAAGGAATTTGAGTGTAAAGTGGAGGGACTGTAAGAAAATGTTCTGGAAAGAGGTAAAAAGAGTAAGACAGGGTGGAAGTGAAATTAGCAGGGGAGTGAAAGATAAAAATGGTAGATTACTAGTGGAGAAGGGAGAAAAAGTGAGCAGATGGAGAGAACACTTTAAGGAATTGTTGAACATAGATGATGGAAGTAATGCGAGTATAAGTGGCTGGGGAATGGCTGGGAGAAGGAGGGAGGTGAGAAGACAGGAAGAAATCAGTGGGATAGAAGTTGTTGAAGCAATGAAGAAAGTTAAATCGGGGAAAGCCCCGGAATTGATGGAGTGTGTGGTGAAATGCTGAAGCATGGGGGAGAGATAGTAGTAGAATGGATGTGGAACATGTGCAGATTGGCTTGGGAGGAAGGTAGAGTCCCGGAGGATTGGAAGTCAGGTATAAATATTCCCTTGTACAAAGGAAAAGGGGAAAAAGAAGTGTGTGGTAATCATAGGGGCATTTGTCTTCTTAGTATAATAGGAAAAGTGTATGGTAGGATACTTATTGACAGAGTTAGAGAAAGAACAGAGAAATTAGTTGGAGAAGAACAGGGAGGCTTTAGGAAGGGAAGAGGTTGTGTAGATCAGATATTCATTCTTAGATCTTTAGTGGAAAAGTTTCTTGAGAAGGGAAAGAAGTTGTATGCCGCTTTCATGGATTTGGAGAAAGCATATGACAGGGTGGATAGACAAGGATTGTGGAAAGTGTTAAGAATATATGGAGTAGATGGGAAGTTGCTGAATGCTGTGAAGGGTATGTACAATGGTGCGAAGGCTGCAGTGCATGTGGATGGTGAACTAAGTGAATTTTTCTCTTTGAAAGTTGGGTTGAAACAGGGATGTGTCATGTCTCCATGGTTGTTCAATCTGTACATGGATGGGGTAATAAAAGAGGTACAAGGTAGGGTAGTGGATGTTGGAGTGGCACTGGTGAGAGAGGATAGTGCTTGGAAACTCCCTGTACTGTTGTTTGCAGATAATACTGTATTGTTGAGTGAAGACGAAGGGGAGCTGCAAGGCTTGGTGGATGAGTTTGGGAGAGTGTGTAAGAAAAGGAATCTAAAGGTGAATGTAGGGAAGAGGTGAAGTCAGTGAATGTACAGCGAGGTTGGATGGTGAGGAATTGGAAAATGTGAGTACGTTTAAGTACTTGGGTAGTGTGATGAGTAAGGATGGAGGTTTGGAGGGTGAAGTGCTTGAAAAGGTACAGCAGGGAAGAAAGGTTGCTGGTTCTTTGAAAGCAGTGATAAGAAACAGGGAAGTGAGCATGGAAGTGAAAAAGTTACTACATGACAGTATTGTGATACCAACTCTAACGTACGGAAGTGAAGCTTGGACGTTGTTGGAGGGACACAGGTCAAGAGTGAGAGCAGTGGGAATGAGTTATTTAAGAGGAGCCTGTGGAGTCACATGGAGAGACAGGCTGACGAATGAGGATATAAAGGAGCATTGTGGTGTGGATGTGGATGTGATAGGAAGCGTTATGAGGAACACACTGAGGTGGTTTGGCCATGTGGAGAGGATGGAGGGTGAAAGACTGACGAAGAGAGTGTATGTGAGTGAGGTGGAGGGGGGAAGAGGGAGGGGGAGGCCGAGGATGAGATGGAGGGATGGGGTGGAGAGGTATATGAGAGAGGGAGGTGTGAGTTGGGAACAGGGCAGTGAAATGGCGGGGGACAGGGCGACTTGGAGGCGATTTGTTTGTGGCCACCCCAAACGGGATTGAGGCGTCTGGGAATAGATAGATAGATAGATAGATATGCATGTTCCATACCTTCTCACTGATGTGGTCAGCTGGAGATAGTCTGTTATTGACAATCACACCTAGGTCCTTCTCTCTTTCTGATGTGTGTAGGGTTTTATTTCCTAATGTATAATCCCAATTAGGTCTTATTCCACTTTTACCAAACTTGATTGCATGACACTTGTCCACATTGAATTCCATTTGCCATGTATTACTCCATTCATGAAGTTTATTTAATTCTTCTTGTAGCTCTTTACAAGAGTCTGTGTTAGTAATTCTCCTTTGTATTTTTGCATCATCTGCAAACATATTTAGATAGCTTTCATTTCCAGTGTTACTGTTTATATCATTTATATACACTAAAAACATGATTGGTGCCAGCACTGAGCCCTGTGGTACCCCACTAGTCACTTCTTTCCATGATGAGTAATTTCCCCTTAGTACTGTTCTCATTTTTCTTTTCATGAGAAAATCTTGCATCCAACAATACAGTTTGCCTCGAATTCCTCCTTGATGGTACAGTTTCTATAAAAGTCTTTGGTGTGGTACTGTGTCAAATGCTTTCTTGAAATCTAAAAAGATACTGTCCACCCATCCTTCTCTTTCCTATAATGTGTCTGTTACTCTGTTATAGTAGCTCAACAGATTAGTAACACATGATTTTCTTTTTCTGAAACCAAACTGTCTTTCTGTTATCATACTGTGTTCTTCTAGGTGATTTACCCAAGCTTTTCTTATAAGCTTTTCTAATACCTTGCTTACAACACTGGTTAGTGATACTGGTCGGTAGTTAAGTGGATTTTGTCTATTCTCTTTCTTGAATAAGGGAACAATGTTTGCTTTCTTCCAAATATCAGGTAGTTTTCCTTGACTCAAGGATTTCTTGAATATTAAAAATAATGGTTTACTTCACTTCCTTGCGCATTCACGAAGCACCCAACATGAAATTTCATCAAGACCATTTGCTTTTCCTTTGTCTAATTTACTTAGCTCCTCCTGTATTTCTTTTTCTGATGTTTGTATATCTGGTAGTATGTGTGGGCATGCATGTTCCACATAATCCCCCTCAAATTTTTTTTTCCTCTGTAAAAACTGATTGGAAATTCTTGTTTAGTGCTTCACAAATATCATTCTCTTGTGTATAGGTGATTCCATCGTCCGTAATGGATTGTATTTTGTTTTGCTTCTGATATAGCTGTAAAATAGTTTTGGTTGATCACTACTTTTATTTATGATATCCTCCTCAAACTGTTTTTGGGCTTCTCTCCTTATTCTTGTATAATCGTTTCTTGCCTGTTTGTAATTATTATATTCCCTTTCACTATTGTGTCTTCTATATCTATTCCACAACAATCTCTTCTTTCTTTTGATTTTTTACATTCTGTATTGAACCATTTCTTTATTTTCTTTTCTGCTTCTTTGTGCTGTGGGATGTACTTCTGGACTCCTATTTCATAAAGTTCACAGAATTTTTCATATAGCATTTAAATCTTGTCCTCTAAGCTTCTTCCCAAGCAATTTCTAAAAAGTACTTCTTTAGGTCATGATACTTTCCCTTCTTATAGTTTAGGCTCTTTTTGTAACTTTCATTGCAGTTATCAATGTCATATGCAATCCTGAAATTGCAATTTAGTACTGCATGGTCGCTTTTGCCGAATGGAGGGTGATATATTAAATTGTCAACATCGTTTTCTTGCCTAGTAAATATGAGATCTAGCATTGAGGACACATCGAGTCCTCTTTTTCTGGTGCTTTCCCTTACATGTTGCGTTAGGAAAAACTCTTGCACAAGATCCAGGAGCTTTTGGTCCCAACAGCTTTCTTGGCTTATTAAATCTAGAGTATTCCAATTTATATTTGTATTAAAATCTCCAGTTAGTATAATTCTTTTCGATTTCTCTGCCATTTTGTGTAGTAATGCTCTTAAACTCTGAATTGTACTTTCCGCCAGGTCCTCATATTCGTCTCGTTCCCATATGTTGGATCTTCTGGGTGGCATGTACAAATTGGCTACAATTACTTTCCCTTCAGATGTATTTATCTCTACCGCACTCAGTTCTACTTGTGAGGGTATATCTAATTCTATTTCTTTGCCTTCTAGATTTTTCTTAGTTGATATTATAATGCCTCCTCCTTTTTTGAAGTTCCTACCTCTTCTCCATATATTATATTCCTCTAAGTTTAGGATGTCATTCGATATCCTTGGTGTTAATTTTGTTTTAGTTAGGTATATTATATGTGGTTCATTTTCTCTGACATAATCATTCATCTGTAATAATTTAGATACCATTCCATCGACATTTGAGTACATCAACTTAATCATCTTGTTTATATACTTGTCATGATATGGTTCTACTACCTTCCTCCTTTTTATTCCCTCCTGTTTATGTACCACTTTCGTACCTGCAATCCAATTACTTTGTAAAAAAAAAATGTATTTTTCTCCTCATCTGATCTTCCCTCATTTTTTGTTTTTGCTTCCTCCCTCTTCTCTTTCAGTAATTCCTGTTCCTCTTGTGTTAGGCATCTTTTCATCCATTCATTTTTGAACTCCGCTTTTTCCATAAGGTTCTTTGCATTTTTTAGTATCTCTTCCACGGTGTTTACACTCTGGAAGGTTACCTTTAGGGGTCTTGACTTGCTTTTCTCGTATTTCCCTAACCTTTTGTGTTCCTCTCTGTCTCTACTACAGATTTCCTCTGATACTTCTTTCAATATACCAATTACATTTGCCATCTCCTTTTTGTCTCTTGAGATCTTGTTTTTTTACTTCTTCCTCTTCTATACCAGTGATTACTATAGATTTGTTAATATCTACTGAATTTCTGAATAACTTGGGATTGGTTTGGATTCTTTTCACTTCCTTTTTAATGCTTATTTCTTCCACGCTTGTTTCCAAGTCTTTGTTTACTTTCACCATTTCAGCATAGGTGGTTTCCACATCATTTTTGTAGCTTGGCACAGCTTCATTCACCTGTGTTATCTTCTCCTCAATATCACTGCTCTGGTCTATCAGACTGCTTACTTGCCTAATTGTCTCTGTATCATTTTTGAACTCATCCACAATACTCTCGTGGTTGACTACTGTACTTGCCATTTCACTAATTTTCATCCTAAGTGTACCCACTTCAACTGTTAGCTCATTTATTGTTGTTTCTTTCTTGTTGATTTCCTTTCCTAATTTTTCTATTTCTTCCTTTTGCAAGTGCATCTGTTTTTTAATTTCATCAATCTCATTCTGAAAAGCCATCTCCAACCTATGTACTCTTTCAACCAGTTTGTTGTGTGTGTGTGTGTGTGTGTGTGTGTGTGTGTGTGTGTGTGTGTGTGTGTGTGTAACAAAATAACAAAAAGTATTATCTGATTTCATCCAGAACGGTGAAGGGTGCCTGGAGAGTTTACAAGGAAACTTTTTTAACAATAGGTCACACTTCAGAGTTACAAGGGGTAGTTCAAATGTTGACTTAGCAAAATCCACTAAAACATTTTTTACTTAAGACCTAACTTGGAGGAAGAGTTGAGAGTATGGCGGGAACGCAGTGCTTCAATTTTGAGAACAGTCGAAAGTTAACGTCACACGGGCAAGGTCAAAGCTTAATCAGTGTGCTGTTTTTAACAAACCTTTTCAAATTTTAACCCAACTTTAACCAAATATAGTGGAAATATTTAGGGTCAGCTGTGGAGTACAACCTGTTGTTTAGAACAATAATTCAAAATTTAACATCACAGGATAATACCAACTTCAGGTTTTTATTCGATTTTGATGGTCTGAGGATAGAACAAGAATTCAAGAATTTTACTTTTAAAACTATAAGTAAAGGGTCAAGGACACAGGGAAAGGTCAAATGTCAAGGTCACAGAGTAAGATCAACCTATGCAATTTTGATTGATCTGAACCAAACTTGGTGACCGTTCTGGGTTAGACATGTTCGAAGAGATTCAATTTTCAGAATAATAAAAGGTCAAGGTCACAAGGCAAGGTCAAAGTTCAACCTCTGTGTGTGTGTGTGAACCAATCATCAGTTTTTATCAGATTAATACCATACAGCTGAATGTGTCAGTTGCTATGTTTGTTTGAGCTGGCTATAAGGCCATATTTTGGGCTGTCCACAGCCTGTTCTGTATTTCCCTTCCACTGTTCATGGATTAAAGCTTTACTGGACTATGCAAATCACTGGAAAGCTTGAGGAAAATAGATGTTACGTATATAACTTTTCTAAAAACAAATAAAATCGCCGACTCTTGCCCCCCCCACCAAAAAAAAAAAAAAACCAAACGAAAAACTCCAATCTGTTTTGCACATTTTGAAAAAAAAAAAATCTGAAATGGCCACAAAATGCTTTAATATTTTTAAATAGTCAATACATAACTTTACATAAAAAGTAATTAATTACCAAATACATTACCTATTCTGATAAAGCGAAGGAGTTGTGGTTTGGTTGTGGATGTGGTAGAAAGCATTAGGAGAAATACATTGAGGTGATTTGACCATGTGGAGAGAATGGAGAGCGAGAGACTAACGAGAAGGTATGTGGGTGAGGTGGAGGGGGAAAGAGGGAAGGGGATGCCGAGGATGAGATGGAGGGATGGAGTGGAAAGGTACAGCCGACAGCAGAAGTTCGTCCCTCTTAGCGTGCGTGATACGAGCCTGTTGATCTGGTAACACTGTATGAGATAGAGTTGACAGGTACGCTTTAAATGGCTAATATTAAAGAAATGTGTTCGGAGATAAAAACACATTCCCTAATGATAATATTAATTTGCAGCAGGTGGGACAATGTTATTGTGAAATGTTTGACTCTGGTGTCTGAAGATTCTTCGTTACGGACACAGACGCATAGGATTACTTGGACTGGACTGATGTTGCCAGCAAGTATTATATGAAATATTATAGAACGATTGCAGTCCTAAAGGTGAGGTTGCAAGAAAACACTAATTACGATGTCAGTTACACACTAAACAAACACAGAAACTGCCAGTTCGTGTTTCGCCAGTATGCGATTTTGTTTTATAAGTTAAGGCACTTCCCTTTCCGACCTCTCTCCCCACCCGTCTCTCCTCTTCCAAGTCATGCTCTGCCATCATCCACGTTTTATCGTTAATGTTGAAAATCGTATGTCTGTAGGTAAACTGTGGGAAACAATATAAAAGTGTCAAATGAGCTTCATTTCCTCCTCCATCGCTTGAAGTGTTATCCATGACTTGAATATAAATGTTAGTAACATGAATAAATCGTCACTGTGGTGGTTAGGAGACATTACTCGTCACATTATATAACATTTATATAACCATCGTTAATACAGTGCTCCAAATACACTCCCTCTCGACCCCCTCGCCGTCTCCTCCCCTCCCCCTTCCACTGTCTCCATCACTTCTCCCCCCTCCCTTCCCCCCCTCTACCAGTACCCCTTGTTTCTCTCCCTCAACACCCCCAACCCTTCCCAACGATTTCATTTAACTGACTCTGCTTCTGTTTACCTCCCTAACTAGATCGGTTCTTCATAATTTGAATACAGTTATTACCATTTACAGGACTTTGAGTCTTAACTGTAATGACATTATAAACACAATACTCGTGCATGTTATATTGCCAACTGTATTACACACCAGTAACCAAATTACTTACATAACAATATGTCCATCGTAACTATCAGTGTTCAATACCATCCCCCCCTTGTGGATTCCTTCCCTTCTCGCCTCCTTCCCGCTTTCTGTATCCCTCACTCCTCCCTTCACGTTATAACATATTTATCTGTGTCCCAGCTTGTAATATATGTAATCCCTTCCCTCACCCAAAGTATTCCTGCTTCCATAATCCCCTCCCCCCCCACACATTGTGTTCCGCACTAAAGTGAGACCTATGAGATACGTCTACTTATATATTATTTAAAACAATATGCCATCGACATACTTTGATCTGAACTCCCTCAACGCATGATCTTACAAGGTCAGAGAATGCAGTCAGCAAGATTATCCCTATCATTCCATTCCCATAGCTGCATTGCATGGTTAGAACAAAAGGTAACGGCATGGCTGTCCGTCAGCGCCCTGAACATCTGTTCTGCAACTGCCGATATTATCGATACAGGAGTGACAAGGACTCGGATGGATAGGAAGCGAACCTTTACCATAATTAACCCTTACACCGCGACAAATTCATACTTCCACTTACATCTGCCTGCTGTCCGGGCTCATGACAAGCATATTCCGATAAGGGCTTAATCTACTCATCCAGAAGGGTATAATCCCCCTTCATCGTATATTACGATGATTATGGTAGCCAAATGTATGAGGATACAGCTTTTGTGACTATCATCTATTTTGCTATATTTAATCGTAACTGAAGATCTACAAATTATCACCAAGAATACTGACAGTACTTTTAAGAAAATATTTTCTGGATGCGTGTAGATCATACAACATCTATCTATCTATCTATCTATAGCCCGACGCCCTAATCCCGAAAGGATTGTCGCAGACAAAACGCCTCCAAGTCGCTCTGTCACCCACCATTTGACTCCCCTCCCCCCAACTCAACCCTCCCACCCCCATATATTCCTCTCAACTCCATCCCCCCACCTCATCCTCGGTCTACCCCTCCCTCTCCCTCCCTCCACCTCACCTACATACACCCTCTTAGTCAGTCTTTCATTCTCCATTCTCTCCACATGTCCAAACCACCTCAGTCATACAACATACGCAATGATTATTTTTCATTTTATACTTTCTTTGGTGAAAAGAAGGACGTTTGTGCTTCATATTTTATGTATGTTGGGATTTATAAAATAAGTGTAAGCAAGATATTAATGGCTAGAGGAGGAGAAATAAAATGATCATTAAACTGAGGCACTGACTGCCGTCCTTTGAACAGTTAATGTCTCTTGACCGCCACTGTCACGGTCATTATAATATTACACATTATTAAAGGATACTATACAAAAACATGACCCAAACATCGTTATGTTCTTCGATTCCCGAGACAAAAATGAAAAAGGGAGAGAAAAAGACATTTGAAATGACAAGGGAGAGAAGTTGGGCAGGGTCAATACAATAACACGGTGGGGAGGGATTCGGAGTGTTGCAGGCTAGAAACAAAGATTACTGGAAATGGGGGCGGAGGGAGGGGGGAGAAGTGATGGAGACAGTGGAAGGGGGAGGGGAGGAGACGGCGAGGGGGTGGAGAGGGAGTGTATTTTGGGCACTGTAAGAACGATAGTTAGGTAAGTGTTACATAAATGATGACGAGAAATGTCTCCTAACCACCACAGTGACTTTATTCATGTTACTAACATTTATATTCAAGTCATTGATAACACTTCAAGCGATGGAGGAAAAGAAGCTCATTGACACTTTTATATTATTTCCCACAGTTTACCTACAGACATACGATTTTCAACATTAACGATAAAACGTGGATGATGGCAGAGCATGACTTGGAAGAGGAGAGACGGGTGGGGAGAGAGGTCGGAAAGGGAAGTGCCTTAACTTAAAAAACAAAATCGCATACTGGCGAAACACGAACTGGCAGTTTCTGTGTTTGTTTAGTGTGTAACTGACATCGTAATTAGTGTTTTCTTGCAACCTCACCTTTAAGACTGCAATCGTTCTATAATATTTCATATAATACTTGCTGGCAACATCAGTCCAGTCCAAGTAATCCCAGGCGTCTGTGTCCGTAACGAAGAATCTTCATACACCAATGTCAAACATTTCACAATAACTTTATTATCCCACCTGCTGCAAATTAATATTATCATTAGAGAATGTGTTCTTATCTCCGAACACATTTCTTTAATATTAGCCATTTAAAGCGTACCTGTCAACTCTATCTCATACAGTGTTACCAGATCAACAGGCTCGTATCACGCACGCTAAGAGGGACGAACTTCTGCTGTCGGCTGTACATGAGAGAGGGGGGTGTGAGCTGGGTAGAGGGCGGTGAAATGGGGGGGAACATGGCGACATGGAAGACATTTTTTTGTGGGAAATAGACAGATAGACAGACAGATATTTAAACGCATTGCTTAAAATGTACTTTAATATATTTCAAATATTTTCAAATATTTGTGGTTAGGTAATTTTTACAAAACCTGTTATCCCATGGTAATATTTTTTTTTTTTTTTTTTTTCAAAACCTGTTATCCCCTGGTAATATTTGTTCAGGTAATTTTTTCAAAACCTGTCATCCCTTGGTAATATTTGTTTACTGAGGTCACAACTTCATTCATACGAACAAGCGGCTAGAGGTGATTAGTTTGAGCGCAAGATGAGCCCGGGACGAATGTAGAAGCGTTTATGGAGAAGTTTGCGAGCTGTAAGAGAGTGTTTCTGCTTGAAGATGTGAATGAAAAAGAGACGAGGGGAATGCTAGATAGATGGGCTGGTTGACTATTAGAGTGAACCTACTGAAGTAGATGGTAATGGTAGTGCCTTTTTAGATGTCTGTGTTGGCAGAAGCTTTGCAATAGCCTGTACCTTTTGAAGCACAAGATGATCCACAGGTATACATGACGAGTGATAAGGATACGGGTGGTCAGTTGGATGAACGTAAGGCAGTGATTGAAAATGTGTGTGTGAATGACCGAATGAGAAGAATTGTGCTTGACAGTTGAGTGTATATGGGTTCGGGAAGTTGATTGTCTGATCAATACTTAGTAGTGTCAAAGAAGGAGGTGCACGAGCGATGGTTTAAAGGAGGTAGAGGATGACAGGAGAAGGCAGTCGCTACAAAGAGAATAGAAATACTGCAGGAGGAAGAAAAAAGGGAGGCATACAAGAAATAGATGAAGGAGCGCATGGTCAGATACAGTCTGAAGCAGATGCAGAAGGTTGAAGTTATGTGTGAGGTGTTCACAGAAGAAATTTGTGCAGTTTGTGAGGTAGCGTGCTGTGTGAGTGGCCGTACGAGAGTGGAAAGAATACTCTGGTGAAATGAGGTGAAACGAGCTGCGGAAGAGAGAGAGAGAGAGAGAGAGAGAGAGAGAGAGAGAGAGAGAGAGAGAGAACATAGTGATTGCATGGAAATTAGAGATACAGATCATCATCATCATCATCATCATCCGGACCTCCTTTCCCACCCTAGGGCAGGGTGAGGAGTAGCAATGCCCAGACAGCCTATATTTCCCCTGTCCAATGGGCCACGCTTCCATACGCTCACCATTAAAGCCCCCGAAATCCTGGCTCTATCTGATACACCAAAAACATTCATTACATTCTGTAGCTGCATATAAACGTGTCCGATAGAGTCACTAAAGATGCTGTTACGTTAAAAAGGGGTGCCAAATCCCTGATCATGCGCTTCTCTTCACAATATTCATCCAACCAGCTCGATCTCTTGTCAGTCCCCCAGCCTCACCGACTTCCAAACCTCTCTTCCTCACACACTCATCCACCTATCCCTCCACCTTCTTCATGGCCTACCTCGCCTCCTCTCTCCCTCAAATTCGCTCAGATATACCTTTCTCACCACTATTTTTATCCATTCTCTCCATATGACCATACCATCTCAGTACACTCTCTTCGATTCTTGTGTCCACAGACTTCTTCACTCCACATCTTTCACGAATCACATTATTTCGTATCCTATCCACTCTGTACTCCACATATATTCCTCAGCAGTCCCATCTCCACTGCTCTCACTCTTGACTTTTCACTTTCATGCCACACCATAGTCTCACATCCATATGTTAAATTTGGCGCTAAAACTCTTTCATGTAAGGCTCGTGCAGCTGCAACACTCAAGCCTCGGTTTCTTATCAAGGCCTTCATTGCACCAGCTACTTTCCTTCCTTGTGTCACTCTACTTACCACTTCTTTTGCACATTTTTCTCTCTTTTCTATCACTGTACCCAGGTAGTTGAACTCTCTCACCAGTTCCAATCTCTCTCCATTCACTGTATCATCGCAGTGGGAGTCAGTCACCTTCTCTCTCAATAATCATCACTACTCTTTTCTACATTTACTCTCAAGGCACGATGCTCACAGACATCAGCAAAACTCTACACTAGTCTATCAAGTTCTTGTCCGGTATTTGCAAGTAGTACTGCATCGTCAGCATACAACAAATTTGAGATATTCCATCCATCACCATTCATTACCAACGCCATCCCCCCTCTCCATTACTCGTGTTTTTACTTCTCTTATCATCCCATCCATATATATATTGAACAACCATGGGGACATCACACAACGTTGTCGCACGCCTACACCGATCGTGAACCATTCACTCAGATGTCCATTAACCCTTACACATGCTTCACTACCATCGTAAAAGCTCTTTACAGCACCTAGTAGCTTACCATCTACATCGCACATGCGCAAAAAAAACTACCACAATCCTTCTGTGTCTACTTTGTCGTATGCTTTTTCCAGTCCATGAATGCCATAAACACCTCCTAGTCCCTCTCACAATCCTTCTCCACTATCTGCCTCTGCAAATATTTGATCCACACATCCTCTGCTACTTCTAAACCCACCCTGTTCATCACTCACTAGGACTTCTGACATCTCTTACTTTCTCTGTAATATTTCTTCCATATACCTTCCCTACCACACTCAGTGAACTTATGCCGCGATAGTTCTTGCACTCCGCTCACCTTTATTTTTTAACAGGGGTACGATCACAGCCTTTTTTTCCACTCTGCTTGCACAGTTTCACTCATCCATGCCTTCTTACATATCTCCAACAAGCACTTCATTCCACTCTTTTCACTACACTTAATCATCTCTGCACACACCTCATTAACCCCAGCTGCTTTCCCATTTTTCAGCGGCTTCACAGCGCTCTTTACCTGTGCGAGTGTCAAATTTCCTGGCACTCCATTCCTTCTCTGCACACCCCCTAAACCAATTAAATTTACCGCGGCTCTGCTCTCTCTATTCCCATTCATCAGGTTTTCAAAATATTCTTGCCATCTGGTCCTTACTTCGTCCCCATGGGTTAATAATTTACCACCTACATCCCTCACACCCTCAGCGCTGTATGGTGAGAGAAAAGAAGTGAAGAGATTAGTAAGCGAGAGTAAGATAAAACAGATGAAGAGTTTGGAGGAAAAAATGAATGTAAAACGAAGGGAGTACAAGAAACTGTTTTAGAAGAAGATTGCAAAAAAAAAAAAAAAAAAAAAAAAACAGCTAGGGCGATAAGGAAAATACTAGAGGAAAGGAAGATAAGTCTGGCGAAGATATGCGTGAAAGTGATCATACTGAGAGAATATTTTAAGGAGCGGCTGAACGTAGACAACGAAAGTAGTGTAGGTATAAGTGGGTCAAGAATGGCTGGGAGACGTAGAGAGTTAAGGAAGGTAAGATACTAGTTTGGAAGTAAGTAAAGGAAAATAGTAGAGAAAAGGAAGATAAGTCTGGTGAAGAAATGCGTGAAAGCGATCTTATTGACAGAATATTTTAAGGAGCGGCAGAACATAGACAACGAATGTAATGTATGTATAAGTGGTTGGAGAGCGACTGCGAGAAGCAGAGACGTAAGGAAGGTAAGATATTGGTTTGGAAGGAAGTAAAAAAAAAAAAAGGAAAGAAAGAAACATGAGGTGATAAGGGAAACAGTAGAGGAAAGGAAGATAGAAATAGTGTAATGCATACGCAAACTGATCAGATGGAGAGAACATCTTTAGGAGCAGTTAAATATGGATAACGAAAGTAGTGCAAATATATAAATATCTAGAATAATATACAAGATGTTGGCGATCTGTAACGTACTCTAACATATGCATTTCTCTGATTTATGGAGACAGCATACAATTTTTTCTCCTTCCATAAATTCTTTGTCACTTTACATCTTGAATCTGATTTTCACATCCCACCCCCAAGAACCACATTGTTTCTCTGCAACTGATTCTCTCTAAGTATGTTGCCAAGTATCCTACCACAAATCTTTTATCTTTCTCATTACATTGTGAAGACATACCCTTAAAGATTCCAACACATTTCACCTTTACCTTCTTTCAGTATAGGGGAACTATTATACCTAACTTGCAGTCCCCAGGAACTCTACCATCCTTCCAGCTCAATCTGCACATCTTCCATATCCAGTTATTTTTTTTCCCCGTATTTCAACATTTTACAGCACTCTCCATAATTTCGTGGGGTTTTTCCCATTTTGACTTTCTTCAGTGCTTCACACACTTCCCTTATACTGAACACCTTCCTCCCTCTTGACCTCTCTGTTTCTCCCAGCCATTCTCCACCCACTTAAATAATCTTACTAAATTACTGAAGGGGAATAGTGTGTAGGATGGCTTTCTGCTGTGGCTGCATGTACTGGGCATGATGGACGATACATCTAGTGATGGTTTGAATGTACGTTTTTGAACATTCTCGAATGCGAATGCGAATGCAAATATGAATTTTCAGTATTCGCGGATACGAATGTGAATGTGAATATTCTGTTTGATGACATAGAAACGTGAGTTATTTGTATTTTTGTAAGAATCAGTTTCACTGTAAGAGTTTCAGGCATAGGAAAATGAATGCACAAATTTCTATCAATTTTCTGTGTTACTGGTACGCGGGACGAGGACCCAACTCTGACTGTACATGCATCATCCCCCGGGGATATCAGACACGTCCTGGGCGAACTTCAAACGGATCCAGAACAGTTCACGTCAGACAGGCTGTGTGTGTGTGTGTGTGTGTGTGTGTGTGTGTGTGTGTGTGTGTGTGTGTGTGTGTCTCTCTCTCTCTCTCTCTCGAGATTTAGAGTACTTTTTGTGGTTATGAGCTAAAAATCCGGAGATTACCCACTTCTTAATGAGAAATTTTAAAAATCTGTCAATAGGTAAAAAATCTGGAAAATCCAAACTTTTCTGGGAACCTGGAAATATTGCAAGATGCAACAAGAAGCTCTAGTCAGCTTGGCAGAGCTGCTTGGTTGGCAACACTAGCCTAGAACACTCCCTAAACTCATGCTTTTAACACTTGATTTTCTATAAAATTAATAAAGTTACATTATTAATATTCACAAAATACTGACATGACAATATGAAAATGCAAATGCGAATGCGAATATCGAAAAATATGCGAATATTTGCGAAAGCTAATATTCGGAAAGTCACTAATACAGTCCTGTTCATGTCCACGGATAGGTTGGCATGTAAATTGCCTCTGCCCAACCAGTTTTGTCAAATGGATGGCATGATAGAAACATGAGGAAAACTTTTTTTCTGTCAATTTCAGAGATACAGAGTGTACGCCTTTTTGTGTGGATGGATTAACAGTATCGTGTGTGCTTGTTATGTATACCTTGGCTGTATGTTAACTAGCAATGGTTCCATCTCATCAGCTATTGTTGCCAATGCAGAAACAAAAATGTGCCACATTTTATATGTTGAGAAGAATATCAACACATCATTTTATGTAAAAGAAGGCTTTTTGAAGCAGCACTAATATCAACAGTGCTTTACAAATACGAGTTGTGGTTAAATAAGGACTTGAAACCGATTATGAAACTGTACAACAGGGACATTGAGCAGCTTCCTCGTGTCCACATGTCTACATGTAATGAATAATCTATCTGAAATATAATGATCCGATTTCTGTATGTTTGTTGGTTTGTTTCTTACCATAACAGCAAAAACGGCACAACGTAGAGCAATTTTTGTTAGAGCAAGGTACTGTTAAAATGCTGTAACATGAAGAATAAACCAATTTCCAGTCCAGTTGGGCCACCAGTTCCCGAGTTGTGACTCATTTCTGGCCTTTTGACATGGAACGGAGGCCGCCGAAGGAGATCTTTTTAAGAATTTTACTTAGAGCATGGAACGCTACCAGTGCAAGGTTTGTCATGCACGAACAACGAAAACTCTTTAAAAAGATGTCGATAGAGTGGAGACATATGGATGATGATCCATGGGTGCATGCAATAAAACTCGTCTTAACAATCACTACACCAACTATACCCATTAGATTGGCTTGTGCAGCTGAGATCTACAGGGCAAGTAGGATGTGTGTGATACACGGCTGCTGATTGGCTGCCGATGATGTCATCACAACAGACACTAGTTGATCAATTATCTATTATCTCTTGTGTTCCTGGAAATAAAATACTCAGCTGTTCATCAAAAATATGACAATTATATTTAATCTGTTCTTCTGTTAAACAAGATTGCTAGAAATAAATTACTAGAAATACACAAACAGTACTTGCCATGACGAATAAATGCTCACACATCTTTATGTCGATGGCAACACTCAAGTGGTCAGCACAGGAAGTCAAGCACATAATTCTCCCTTTCTCTCTCTCTCTCTCTCTCTCTCTCTCTCTCTCTCTCTCTCTCATGCCATTTTTTTTTTCTCTTGTTTATTGCCGTTTTAATTATGGCATGAAAAGACGTCGGAATAAGTTCGTTTCATTTTTCTTGGACTAAGGCGTTTGTAACACTGCACGGTGGAGAGCTATCCCCTCCTCCTCCCTTCCTCATAGTCTCCTACTCCCACCCAAATCCCCCCACTTTTCTCTCCCACCCCATAACCCCACCCGGTACCCTCCATACTCTCACTCACAGCCAGCTAGGGTTTACTGTACTTCAAGCAACTCTCTAATTAATTTAGTCCGAACAACTAATAATTGAATAAATTGTATCATAAACATCTCTTTCAACAGCCATCTCCCACACATTTGTTTCCCAAACGCTTCAGTCCCAAACGCTTCAGTCCAACTATTTGTCCCCGGATGTTGCCGAGCCTGAGCCACAATAACCACGACAGGGATACTCAACTTAATGCTGGTGGGTTAGGTATCTTAATGAGATAAATAATTGTACTCCCTTGACAATGCTTCGGTACGAACCTTTCGAGGTCTACGTAGCGCTTTAGTCATCCTTATATGCACGGTTTTCGATGAATAGTTTAAATTAATGCATTCCTCTCTCTCTCTCTCTCTCTCTCTCTCATATATATATATATATATATATATATATATATATATATATATATATATATATATATATATATTGCCAGATGCCTCAATCCCGTTTGGGATGGCCACAAACAAATCGCCTCCAAGTCGCCCTGTCCCCCGCCATTTCACTGCCCTGCTCCCAACTCACACCCCCCTCTCTCATATACCTCTCCACCCCATCCCTCCATCTCATCCTCGACCTCCCCCTCCCTCTTCCCCCCTCCACCTCACTCATATACACTCTCTTCGTCAGTCTTTCACCCTCCATCCTCTCCACATGGCCAAACCACCTCAGTGTGTTCCTCATAACGCTTCCTATCACATCCGCATCCACACCACAACGCTCCTTTATATCCTCATTCGTCAGCCTGTCTCTCCATGTGACTCCACAGGCTCCTCTTAAATAACTCATTTCCACTGCTCTCACTCTTGACTTGTGTCCTTCCAACAACGTCCAAGCTTCACTTCCATATGTTAGAGTTGGTATCACAATACTGTCATGTAGTAACTTTTTCACTTCCATGCTCACTTCCCAGTTTCTTATCACTGCTTTCAAAGTACCAGCAACCTTTCTTCCCTGCTGTACCCTTTCAAGCACTTCACCCTCCAAACCTCCATCATTACTCATCACACTACCCAAGTACTTAAACGTACTCACATTTTCCAATTCCTCACCATCCAACCTCGCTGTACATTCACTGACTTCACCTCTCTCAAAGACCATCACTTTACTCTTCCCTACATTCACTTTTGATTCCGTTTCTTACACACTCTCCCAAACTCATCCACCAAGCCTTGCAGCTCCCCTTCGTCTTCACTCAACAACACAGTATCATCTGCAAACAACAGTACAGGGAGTTTCCAAACACTATCCTCTCTCACCAGTGCCACTCCAACATCCACTACCCTAACTTGTACCTCTTTTATTACCCCATCCATGTACAGATTGAACAACCATGGAGACATGACACATCCCTGTTTCAACCCAACTTTCAAAGAGAAAAATTCACTTAGTTCACAATCCATACGCACTGCAGCCTTCGCACCATCGTACATACTCTTCACAGCATTCAACAACTTCCCATCTACTCCATATATTCTTAACACTTTCCACAATCCTTGTCTATCCACCCTGTCATATGCTTTCTCCAAATCCATGAAAGCCGCATAGAACTTCTTTCCCTTCTCTAGAAACTTTTCCACTAAAGATCTAAGAATGGATATATGATCTACACAACCTCTTCCCTTCATAAGCCTCCCTGTTCTTCTCCAACTAATTTCTCTGTTCTTTCTCTAACTCTGTCAATAAGTATCCTACCATACACTTTTCTTATTATACTAAGAAGACAAATGCCCCTATGATTACCACACACTTCTTTTTCCCCTTTTCCTTTGTACAAGGGAATAATTATACCTTACTTCCAATCCTCCGGGACTCTACCTTCCTCCCAGGCCAATCTGCACATCTTCCACATCCATTCCACTACTATCTCTCCCCCATGCTTCAGCATTTCACCACACACCCCATCAATTCCTGGGGCTTTCCCCGATTTAACTTTCTTCATTGCTTCCACAACTTCTATCCCACTGATTTCTTCCTGTCTTCTCACCTCCCTCCTTCTCCCAGCCATTCCCCAGCCACTTATACTCGCATTACTTCCATCCTCTATGTTCAACAATTCCTTAAAGTGTTCTCTCCATCTGCTCACTTTTTCTCCCTTCTCCACTAGTAATCTACCATTTTTATCTTTCACTCCTCTGCTAACTTCACTTCCACCCTGTCTTAGTCTTTTCACCTCTTTCCAGAACATTTTCTTACAGCCCCTCCACTTTACACTCAAATTCCTTCCAAATTCCTCATCCACTCTCTTCTTACTCTCTCTTACTAATCTTTTCACCTCTTTCTTTCTACATATAACTCTCTTTTCCGCCTCTCAACTTCTTCCACGCCCCTATTTCTCATCCATTCATTGTATGCTTTCTTCTTTTGTGCCACAGCCTGTCTCAACTCTTCAGTCCACCACGCTGTTCCTTGCACCTCCCTCCGTCTTCTCTTCCTTCCACACACCACATCACACGCTGCACATATTTCTTCTATAAATATCCTACACACACCTTCCACGTCTCCCATCTGCTCCAATTCATATTTGCCCAATCGTTCCTCTACTTCTCTCTTATACTCTGCCTTTTTCTCATCCTCTTGTAACCATTCCACTCTCCTTGCAACTACTCCTTCCTCTCGTCTTTCCCTTCTTCTATTCCTCCATCTTACTTGAATCCTAATTCTGGCCAGCACCAAGTAGTGGTCAGAAAGTCCACTCCCCCAACCTTTATAAGTTCTTGCATCCATTACACATCTTCGCATCCTTTCATCCACACACATAATCAATTATTGCCTTCCTTTCATTCAGTTCACCACCCACCCTTCTCATCACTCGCCATGTATACCTGTGGATCATTTTATGCCTGAAGAGGGTATTGGCTATCACCAACCCCCTCCCAGCACAAATGTCCACTAAAGCACTGCCATTCTCATCTATCTCAGCAGGCACACCCCACTCACCAACTATTCCATCCACCTTCACATTCCCAACTTTGCCATTCATATCACCGATCAAAAACACTCTCTCACTCCTTCCAAACATTTCCATGCACACTTCTACATTTGTCCAGAACTCTTCTCTCACTCTTTTAGCACGATCTTATATATGTATATATACTGTGTGTATAGGCTATTGCAATAGCAGTTTCTGGCGCCGGATATCTATTTCGATATCCCAATGGTCGCAGCAGTTCTAGAGATCGCGAGAACGGCATGTCTCTTATCTCACAGAGTCGTATCGCATATATCATATACTGGGGAGTTATTGGTTACTCTGACAGAGGTGGAAGGAGTGACATGGGTATAGACATAGATCGGTATAGAGATTTGTGGGATGGCATCAGCTTTTCAAGAGCCAGCGTTACTAATACATACAGACAATAATCCGCTAGATTAGTCTTCAAAATCACTAGATTATTGCTGTATGGCATAAAATGCTGGAATCTCCATAAACAATTGGGTGCACCCCCTACAATATAGAATAAGATGGCTTAATTCCCTCGAAAATAGCTAGCATTCATGACATTCGATGTCACATTCTCTGCTAGTTCGAAGTAATTATTTCTAGATCTAGCGGTAATTGAGCTACATTGGCAACACTACACACGGTCGATGTAGGGAAGACTAGAGAAGAGAGCGGGAGGGTGTCTGCGCCAGACACTGGGATGATATGAGGCACATAATTATGCCCGCAGGTGTGAGGAAAAGATAAGGACCCACGCCAGGGTTTTGTGCGACAACTCTACCCACACCCACACCCTTGTCTTTACTAATGGAAATTAATAACGTCACCGTAACTGATAAGGTGCGATATCCCAATGGCCTTTGATCACTAGTATACGCTATACGTATGTGGTGTGTGTGTGTGTGTGTGTGTGTGTGTGTGTGTGTAAGAGAGGTATCTACTACCGCAATATTAATCACAGCAGATTTCTCTCTCTCTCTCTCTCTCTCTCTCTCTCTCTCTCAGTGTACTAAACCTTTTCCTAACTTGCTTTATGATATATATATATTTTTTTTTTGTGTCCGACTCTGGGCATAGGCTTCACAGCCTGCTATCAAGGCCCAGGAGTCCTCCTACATACCATACACCTCTACATACTGTACTATTCCTTTATTTGTTGTTCGGACTACACGTAGAAAGGTGATTGAAGTACTAGTACAGTAAACCCTAGCTGGCTGTGAGCAAGAGTATGGAGGGTACCGGGTGGGGTTATAGGTCGGAGAGAAAAGTGGGGGGTTTGGGTGGGAGTATGAGACTATGAGGAAGGGAGGAGGAGGGGATAGCTCTCCACCGTGCAGTGTTACAAACACCTTAGTCCAAGAAAAAGAAACTTACTCCGACGTCTGTACATAGGCTCCTCACTATGTCACACTAGATGTTTACCTCTCTCTCTCTCTCTCTGAGAAGCGTTTGATGGTACAGAAAGAGGATTAACCCCTCCACGCAGGCATCGTTTTGAGGCAGACGCACTCTCCCTACTGACATTTTCCCGAAAATATACTGTTTTCAAATCTTCACATCTGGAAAAGTAGTCCATAGCAGTTAGGGATACAAATTAAAACCATATTACTCATCAACTCTTCGTCTTGCGAATGAAACCATCCCCTGGTCTGCAGGTTGTCCTGTTGATGACAGGGATGAGAAGAGAGGTAGTTTCTTGTGGTGACGGCGGGCTGTGTCCGCGTGGCTACTCTCAGCTCCGACTTGAGCTGGTGAAGCCAGGTGCCTGGTTAGCATTGGCAGCACTGACCGGGCTCTGAGAGTGGTGCGATTGTAACACTGGCTGGCCTTCCTTGCAAAACACTTTCACACTTATTTCCTCCACTTTCCATACTCATCGCCTTACATATGAATCATCAATCTGTACATGCAGCTCATTATTGTTTTCCCGGCTGAAACAGTGACACTATTCCCCATAAGTGTGTGGTAGAATTAACACAGATACAATCCAAGGTGAAAGAAAAAAAAATTACTTATTTCCCAGTGACTGTCTGCAGACTTTGCACTTTATATCCACTTTGAGAGAAGACTAGCGATGAAGCATTTTCCATAATAGCTTTTCCGCAGGTTGCACGCACTAATGTTGAATATGAAGTAAGCACTTATACTTCTGTTTATGCTTTTTTGCAATTTTTTCTGCCATGATGGTAATATTTACTCTACCATTTATGCTCTACAACACTTATAAGAGTTGCACTTCATATCACAGTTACGGTGCATATCACATGTTTTCCAAACTACTTACAAGAGTGAGAAAAAAAAATGAAGAATTCTGCCCAAGAAAATAATTTTCTACAGGTACCTACTGGGTTTTCTTACATTTCTGCCAGGGTGACTCAAAATATTTGCAATGTAGGGTACATACGTGTGTAGCTATGTACCACTTCACTCATCTCAAAACATGTAATGATGATTACTGTAACAACTTTGTACCATGTATGTATCATTGTATGTTTTTGTTCATTATTGTACTTGTAATGGTAATTACTTTTGTACCTTCTATGCCCTATGATACCGATTCTGTTTTCTTCATGCACCCCTCCCTACTTGGCCTTCAGGGACAGTGTTCCCCAGGGCTTGTACTGAATGGTTAATAAAGAACCTAAAAAACAAAAAATATTTTTATCTACCAACCTGTACATGTGACTATGTATATGTATCCACTTAAGGTATATATATATATATATATATATATATATATATATATATATATATATATATATATATATATATATATATATATATATATATAGCCCGACGCCCCCTGCAAAGGGTGGCCACAGACAAAACGCCTTCAAGTCACTCTGTCACCCACCATTTGACTACCCTCCCCCCAACTCACCCCCCCTCCCTCATATACCTCTCAACTCCCTCCACCTCATCCTCGGTCTACCCCTCCCTCTCCCTCCCTCCACCTCACCTACATACACCCTCTTAGTCAGTCTTTCATTCTCCATTCTCTCCACATGTCCAAACCACCTCAGTGTATTTCTCCTAATCTTCTCAACCACATCCACATCTACCCCACAACGTTCCTTCACTTCTTCATTCGTCAACCTGTCCCTCCACGTCACTTCATATGCTCCTCTCAAGTAACTCATTTCCACTGCTCTCACTCTTGCCTTGTTCCCCTCTTGCAAGGTCCACGCCTCGCTTCCATACGTCAGGGTAGGGATCACAATACCATCATGCAGTGACTTCTTAACTTCCATACTCACCTCCCTATTTCTCATCACCTCTTTCAGTGTACCAACAACTTTCCTTCCCGTACTTCATCCCCCAAAGTTCCATCCTTACTCATCACACTACCCAAGTACTTGAATGCACTCACATTCTCCATATCCTCACCATCCAACCTCACTGCACACTCTGTGACTTCATTCCTCTCAAACACCATAACTTTACTTTTGTTTACATTAACTTTCAGCTTCCTCCTCCTACACACTGTCCCAAATTCATTCACCAAACCTTGCAACTCCCATTCATCTTCACTCAAAAGTACTGTATCATCAGCAAACAGCAACACCGGAAGCTTCCAAATCTCACCCTCGTTCATTAGGGCCAGCCCCACATCCACTGCCCTACCTTGCATCTCCTTTACAACCCCATCCATATATATATTAAACAGCCATGGAGACATTACACACCCCTATTTCGGTCCCACATTGAGATCAAAGAACTCACTTAGCTCACCATCCACTCGCACCGTAGCCCTAGCTCCCTCGTACATACTCTTCACAGCACTCAACAATTTCCCCTCCACTCCATATATTCTTAATACATTCCACATACTTTGCCTATCTATTCTGTCATAAGCTTTCTCCAAGTCCATGAAGGCAGCATACACTTTCCTTCCCTTCTCTAGATACTTCTCCACTAAACATCTTAGAACAAATATCTGATCTACACACCCTTTTCCCTTCCTAAATCCCCCTTGTTCTTCTCCAGCTAGCTCCTCTGTCATATGACTAACCCTATCAATGAGTATTCTACCATATATTTTACCAGTTACACTAAGAAGGCAAATACCCCTATGGTTACCACATACTTCTCTCTCCCCTTTTCCTTTGTACAGAGGAACAATTATACCTGATTTCCAGTCCTCTGGAACCCTTC
Organism: Coenobita brevimanus; assembly: GCF_032717465.1. Lineage (NCBI taxonomy): Eukaryota > Metazoa > Arthropoda > Malacostraca > Decapoda > Coenobitidae > Coenobita > Coenobita brevimanus. The sequence continues at coordinate 20,901,718 of NC_137013.1, read as the reverse complement.
CCTCTTCCCAAGCCAATCTACACAACTTCCATATCCACTCCACAACAATCTCACCCCCATACCTAAGCATTTCACCACACACTCCATCAATTCCTGGGGCCTTTCCCAGCTTAATCTTCTTCATCACTTCCACTACTTCCGCCCTACTAATCTCTTCCTCCCTCCTCTCATCTCTTCTTCTCCCAGCCATTCCCCAACCACTTATACTCACACTGCTCTCACTCTCTACATTCAACAAATCCTCAAAGTGCTCCTTCCATCTCCTCAATTTCTCTCTCTTCTCCACCAACAATCTATTATTCCTATCTTTCACTCCCCTATTATTTCCCCTTTTACACTGCCTTACGTTCTTTACCTCCTTCCAAAACAATTTCTTACTCTCCCTCCATTTCACACTCAGATTCCTCCCAAACTCTTCATCCACTTCCTTCTTACTCTCCTTCACCAGTCTCTTAACCTCCCTTCTCCTGCTCACATATACCTCTCTCTTCTCTCTCTCATCTTCTCTCCTACCTCTACTCGCCAAACATTCACCATATGCCTTCTTCTTTTGTTCCACAGCTCGTTTCACCTCATCATTCCACCATGCTGTCCCTTGCCCATCCTTGCATCTCCTCCTCACTCCACAAACCGCCTCACACGCTGCGCCTATCTCTTCCGTGAATATCTTACATACATCTTCCACCCCTTCCATCTGCTCTAGCTCATACTTTCCCAATCTTTCTTCCACTATGCTCTTATACTCTGTCATTTTCTCACTATCTTGCAATTTCTCCACTCTTCTCACAGGAGCTGCTTCCTCCTGTCTTCCCCTTCGCCTCCTCAACCACTTTCTTTGCATCTTTACCTTGGCCTTCACTAAGTGATGGTCCGAGACTCCATTCCCCCACCCTCTCCACACTCTTGCATCCAACACTTGTCTTCTCATTCGCTCATCCACACACACGTAGTCTATCATTGCCTTTCGTTCAACAAGTTCACCATCCATCCTCCTCATTACTCTCCATGTATACCGGTGGATCATCTTATGACGAAAGTAGGTGTTGGCAATTGCCAACCCCTTACAAGCACAGATGTCCACCAAAGCACTACCATTCCCATCTACTTCAGCTGGCACACCCCACTGACCAACCACTCCATCCACTCGTAGATTCCCAACTTTGCCATTCATGTCTCCAATCAACAGCACTCTCTCGCTCCTCTCAAACGTGTCCATACATGCTTCTACTCTCGCCCAAAACTCATCTTTCACTCTTGCCACTCAATCCTCTGTTGGAGCATACACACATACAATTGCCCATGCTTGTATACCTACTTTCATCCTCACCCATACAATCCTTGCACCCACTGTTCCATACATATATATATATATATATATATATATATATATATATATATATACCTAGGCTGCTTCCCCCAAGGAAAGGGAGGTAGCCGGGACAGGACGACACACTCTCCATTTACTCATCCATTCAAACACATTCATTCGCATCTAAGCCCCAAAGGGGAGAAGGGACAGATCCTCACCGCACTACACCGCACAAGGGTCAACTGCACAGTGCAATCAGTGACATCCGCAGCAGGGACCGACAGCAGAGCTGGTTTACCCCTGCCACATCATAATAGACCCATCCCCTTACTCGCACCTGACCAAATTAGCTGATCAGACCAAAAGCGGGAGAATATCCTCTAAGGGGTGCGTCATCATTTATCGATTCACAATTTCTTTCCATTTATTTCTGTCATGCACAGCCAGTCTTCCTTCCTCAACAGACATCCCTCTTGCATCCAGCGCTCTCTTCAAACTGTCCATCCATCCTATTCGTGGTCTCCCTCTCAGCCATACACCTCTCACATCAGATCAAGTTATCTTTTTCACCAATCGTTCATTATCCATTCTCTTCATATGCCCAAACCATCGCAACACCCTCTGCTCAACTCTATCAGCCATCTCCCAAACCACTCCAGTTCTCCTTTGCACTTCATCATTTTGCACTCGATCAATACACGTCACTCCACACATACTCCTCAGACACCTCATCTCCATTACATTCAAACTTTTCCTCTCTGCTACACCCATATTCCATGTTTCAGCCCCATAACGCAATCCGTACCACAACACCCTCATACAGCCTTCTCTTTACATCCATTCTAAGCAAACGATATCTAAACACTTTTTTCATTCCTCCCAGCACCTTCCCTACTTCATTCATTTTAAACTTCACTTCTGCATTTATTCTTCCATCCACAGCAGCCTGTGACCCAAAATATTTAAAACACTCAACCTCCTCAAGCAACTCACCATTCAAAACTATATTCAAACTCCTCTACCAACTGTCTCAATCTCTCCTCTGAATCAGCCACCAGTGCAGTATCATCTGCAAACAGCAGCTGCTTCAGATTCCACTCTCCACCATCAACATTCACCAGACTCAGACCTCCACTAAAACTCTTGTATTCACCTCCCTTACAACACCGTCCATATAAATAATAAACAACCAAGGCGACATCACACATCCCTGTCGCAGCCCCACTCTCATGGGGAACCAATCACTCACAGCATTTCCCACTCTTACAAAAGCTCAACTGTTTACATAAAAACTTTTTACCCCTTTTAGTAACCTACCATCAAGTCCATACAATCTTAAAACAGTCCACGAAGCCTCCCTATCAATTCTATCATATGCTTTCTCTAATCCATGAATGCCCAAAACACATCCTTGCCTTTCGCTAAATACTTTTCACACACTTGTCTCACAGCAAACACTTGATCCACGCATCCCCTCACTCTCCTAAAGCCACACTGCTCATCACCAATCATTCTCTGTACCCTCTCTAACTCTTAATTAACACTCTGCCATACACCTTACCTACAACACTTAACAGACTTATACCCCTAAAGCTAGTACATTCATACTTATTACCCTTGCCTTTATACAAGGGGACCACACAAGCACTTGCCCAGTCAACTGGCACCATACCTTTCACAAAGCACACATTCAACAATCTTACTAACCAGTCAACAATAGTCACTCCACCACCCTTCAGGCATTCCACAACACACTCATCCATACCTGCAGCTTTCCCTTTTTTCATCTCCTTTACTGCCTCCTCCACTTCCTCCTTCATGATCAAAGAATCACTCAACTCTCCCAACACATTTATTCCTTGCACCACAATCTCAGCCACCCTTTCCTCCTCCACATTTAACAATCTTTCAAAATACTCTGCCCATCTCTTCCTTACTGCATTCATCTCAGTTAACATCCTTCCATCCTCTGCTTTTACTCGCTCTTCCTTCCCAGACTCTCCCTTTTGCACCCTTTTAATCTCCTTCCAGAACATTTTCTTATTCTGTTGAAAATTCTCAGTCAGCCACCTACCCCACCTCTCATCTGTTGCCACTTTAGCATCACGCATAGCCCTTCTCGCCATATTCCTCTTTTCCTTATACCTCTCAAATGACACCTCATCCTTCCTCTGCAGCCACACGTCATATACACGTCTCTTCTCAGACACAGCCATACTTACTTCCTCGTACCACCATTGATTTCCTTTTCTTACACCACCACCCACACGTCTCACACCACACACGTCTTCTGCATGCCCCACCACAGCACTCTTAAACAACTGCCATTCCTCCTCCACACTGCCATTTTCTTGATCTTTCATTGCGTTCCACTCATCTTTCAATTTCTCCTGATACTCTATCATTTTCTCTCTTTTATCCAACTTATTCACTTTTAAAACCTCCCTGCCACACCTAACCCTCCTAGCTCTCACCCATCTCTTACCTACTCTTAACTTTCCCTCCACCAGGTAGTGGTCAGACATACCTCCACCCTCCACTCTCAGAACTCTCACATCAAACAGTCTTCCTATTACATTCCTGGACACAACCACATAGTCCATCAGTGCTCTATCAACAACCCTTCCACCCTCCTGTCTCACCCACGTATACTTATATATATCTTTCTTCTCAAACAAGGTATTTCCAATCACCATCTCTCGCCCAATACACATCCCTATCATTCGTTCCCCATTTTCATTTCTTCCAGGCACACCATGCATGGCAACTATACCTTCAACTGCTACATTTCCTACTCTAGCATTCAGATCTCCCATCATTACCACATTCACATTCGCTCCAAAACTCTGCAGACACTCATCAACATCATTCCAGAAAGACTCCCTCTCTTCTTCATCCCTTTCACTACCAGGCCCATATGCACTCACAAATACCCACACCTCACTTTCAAATTTCTCTTTCACCCACATCAGTCTCAATGACACCTCCTTCCATTCAATTACACACTGCTGTACTTCCGGACTCACTAACAAGGCCACACCTTCTCTTGCCCTTCCTCTATCAACACCTGACAATCTTCCATTCACACTTCCAAACACAGACTCACCCTTCCCTTTCATCTTCGTTTCACTCAATGCTAACACATCCAACTTTCTTCTCACAAACATTCTCCCAATCTCTTCCCTTTTAGCCTCAATCGTACTACATCCACGTACATTCATAGACCCAATCTTCAGGGTACGGGGATAACTCAATTCCCCATCCTTTTCTCTGGCCTGTCTCTTTTTAGGAACTGAAAAACAGAGGAGGGGGTCCCTAGTCCCCTCACCCAGCCCCTTTTAGTCGTCTTTTACGACACTCAAGGAATACGGTGGCAGTATTCTTCCTAACACAACCTGGCCGCAGAGTAGTAGTACCACCCCATAGTGCGGCCAGATTGTGTCCCCCTCGCCACATATATGAAAATTTCATATATATGTGCATGTTGCATATGTTTATGTATGCACGCCTGTACACATACCCATATCTTTATACATGCGTATCTATCCTGTACAGGCAATATGTCTATGGCTACATGTACGTGAATACATACATATATGAACAGATATATACGTATATATATGTGTGCATAATATGTGCCTCTCTCTGCTTACGTATGTACATACGTGTGTATCTATGTACCACTCTGCTCATCTCAAACATGTAATGATAATTACTGTAACAACTTTGTACCGTGAATGTATCACTGTATGTCTTTGTTCATTATTGTGCATGTAATGATAATTACAACTATACCTTCTATGCCCTAAGATACCAGTTTTGTTTCCCTCATGCACCCCTCCCTGCTTGGCCTTCAGGGACAGTGTTCCCCAGCGTGGGGGCTTGTACTGTATGGTAAATAAAGAACCTAAATTAAAAAAAAAATGCATATAACATCAACAAATTCATTTTCACTTACGAAAAAAATAACACTTGCACGTACTTGTCCACTATTTACAATCTCCCACACACCTGTGGTTTAGAACTCGTTCCCACGGTGGTAGTCAAAAAAGCACTTGGGACACCGTGCCACCTTGCATTCATTATATTCATAGGGAGTTTACTTACATGTTTATGGCCAACGTTTTGTTGTGCCGCACACGTGGCAATGCCTGTAGGCCACACGGCCTGCAGGTGTTTAGCCAAGGTCCATGAGACGGTGACATGAAAAGTACTGTCCTCTGTTTAACCTGTCAGCCGTTGGCGTCTGATACATTCCCCTCCTTGCACCTGTGCCATGAACATTTCCATACTTTGCAAGGAGCTCGCATGCCAGTTTTCTCATACTCCCATAGAGAGGTACCCTTACCTCAGACCTCTTTGAAAAGTATTTAGCTGTTCAGGATGGAGATATCAAGAATGTGTAAGAAAGCTTTCTCGTACCAACGACAAGATTTACGGAGGCAATCTATCTCACCTTTATTCACGTCATACATATCAACGAGCTTCATGTTGATGTTGTAGTCATCGATTGCATCTGGCTCGAACACTGGTTCCTTGGTCCTGAAGTCTGTCTTGTATGTGTCCTGCATAACCCCCTGATGAACTGTGATCAACTTACTCACCTTCTGCTTATCGTGCCAGTGAATGGCCAACATCTGCCCACATTTCTGGTTTATGGGGTCATCTTTCTAATTTTTTTGTCAGGGAAAGAGGTAAAATGTTTCCTACTGCCATGGACAGTTCTGCAGGGCCCACTACCATGTTCAAGTAAATACTTTGTCAATGCAGGGGATGTGTAATATTTGTCTGTGTACAGGACATGGTGCTTGCACATGAGCACTTCCACTACCGCAGCAGAGAAACCATGTGGATCGTCACTAGGTATATCAACATCTGTAGCAGAATAAACTGTTATGTCTAGCGCAAATGCAATCTGGTAGTACAGTCGTGGCCATAAATAATCACCCATCATCCTGTACCCCGTGCCTCAGACTGGCTTCTTTATGCGCGGCAAGTCACACTGGAGTAAGAGGAGCTGAGAGGAAGGGGCCAGAGAGAGAAGGGAAGGTGGGTGGAGGGACGAGCGATGGTGCTTGGGAGAAGTGAAGGTGGGGAGGGAGGGTAGGTAGGGGAGGGAGAATGAATTGCGAAGTTGTGGCCACATAGTTTGACTATTTTCTTTCATTCAGGGCATCATATAAAGGAGTTACTATTCAGTAGATAATGCTGCATTACACCTTGTATAGCGGCGTCAGATCATAAGTTTTAGATAGGTGGTGATATCAGGGGCTGGCTCGTGAGAGAAGTATACTGACGTGACAGATCAAACATTAGTGCGGAGCCAGATATTTGTGTTTATCCATTTATTTTGACTTCAGACGCAGAATGGAATCTGGATGGCTTTAACTTCCGTAATATTTGAGTAAGAAGCGTCCTCTACCCTTACATGTAATTAATTTTTGGAACTAAATATATGCAACCTCTGACATGGCTGCGTCCATAGTATATATGATCACACTCGCGGTATACATTCGCTTCATACAGTCACCATCATGTTAATTCAATAATTATTTCATGACATCTCTATAGGGTGGTAGGTGGGGGCGCTCACCATCCACTCACTTGATGTAGTGCTGCTCTCAGGTGTCTGAGCTTTCCTCTCCATCCTTCTTTCCTTCCATCCTCTTCTGTCTTTCTTATTCATTCTTTCCTCGTCCTTCTGCCTGCGGGTGCCTTTATACTCCCTCTTCTGTCTTTTTCCTTCAGTCGTTCCTCTTCCCTCTGCCTGTGGGTGACTCTACACTGAGTGACAAGCCAAGTGGTTTCCTGTACACCAGGAAACCATTTACTACGCTGGGTGGTAACAAATTAACCAAATTATGGCGCCTGGTGGTTTAGTGGGTAATTACGGCGCTCCAATCGAATTGAGCCGGTGAAGGTTTATATCCGAGGGATGGTTGGGGTTTATTGCTCACGTATTGCCACTCAGGGATGAGTGAGGCTGGTCACTTTCATCTTAGATGTCAGGACCAACTTGCCAACCCCAGGCCTCCTACGCTCCTCGTGGGGCAACGTAGGATTGGATGATGGATGGATGGATGGACATCTCTATATGAAAAGGCTATTTAAAATAATTGTGCAGAAAAAGTAAATAAATTTGATGTCTGTGCACATGGGTGGATATGATAATGGTATCTCTCATAATCTGTTAGAGGGTAAATGAAACAAAATCCTACCGAAACTCCCAAAATATATCTATGTCAATGTTTACCGACACTGGTCAAGCCAAAGCAACCAGGAACGCCTTAGTAAGTAGTCCAGTGGCCTCCTGCCTTAAAAACCTCATGCAGGCTTCGCGGCACCGAGGAAACAATGTTGTTGATGGTTTGCTGCTTTCGTCTGTACAGCTTCCACTCGTCCTTGGTGTGCTAGATGAGGCGGGCCCTTGTTTTCTCGTTCTCTGACTTCCACACATTGACAATATGGGCCCACACAATCTCCATGGCTCTGCACTAATGTTTGATCTGTCACGTCAGCATACTTCTCTCATGAGCCAGTCCTTGATATCACCACCATTCTAAAGTTTGTTATCTGACGCCGCTATACAAGGTGTAATGCAGCATTATCTACCGAATAGTAACTCCTTTATATGATGCCCTGAATGAAAGAAAATAGTCAAATTATGTGGTCGCAACTTCGCATTTCATTCTCCCTCCCCTACCTGCCCTACCTCCCCTCCCTCACTCCAACCAAGCACTGTCGCTCGTCCCCCCACCCACCTTCCCTTCTCTCTCTTTGGCCCCTCCCTCTCAGGCCCTCTTACTCCAGTGTGACTTGCCGCGCATAAGGGAGCCAGCCTGAGGCACGGGGTACAGGATGATAGGTGATTATTTATGGCCACGACTGTACATAGGACGAAGAATTTCAGTCCAAAATGGTGACATTTTGACGGCACATACCGAATAAATGCTAAATGACCCCAGGACAGAACAAGCGACTCGTTGATCACAACTTTCTGAAGTGGCCGAAAAAGACTCACAAAAGATTCTTTGAGCATGGTAAGGATGGGACTTATTTTCCACAACCTGTCATTGGATGCTGGGCCATAATTCCTGTTGAAATGCGGGAACTGTAATATGGCCAGTACCTATTACGGGCCATATACTTCCCAAAGACAGGTCTGTTCACAAGCTCGTCCAATGACCAATAATCATGAAGCACATGCTTTTTCATGTGCGTCAGCGCAAGCCACACATACATTTCCCCCACCTCTACTGGCTGCCAGTCTCTCATCTTTGTGTTCTCACTCACAGACATCTCTAGCCAGCAAACGAAGATATCCTGGTGGAAGTTGATTTTGTTCATCAGGTACCGCGTAATTGCTGACAGGAAGATGATCTGGAAGATGGGCGGGATTGTCCGTGGAGCTGGCCGCAGCTCTTGCATCTGCACACCTGCCCCTGTTGCATCAAAGTAAAGCAGTGATTGCTGGAATCCTTCACCCTTCTCCCATGCAAAACTATCAAGCCTGCCTATGCTGGGGCAGCTTAGGCGTGATGTTGGCCCACCTGCACGTTTCTCAGCACCTAGTGCACGCCCACGCCCACATGTGCGAGGCACGGGGATGGCCAGGGGCACGTCCACTGGCAAGGGTGGGAGGGGAAGGAGAGGTGGAGGTGGAGGAAGACGAGGATGATGATTCACCTGTGGCGGGGACTCTCTGAGGAGATGGTGGCTGGCCAAGTTGGCCACGCTGACCATGCAGGCCATGTGTGGCCTTTGTTTCCCTTTTCCTAACACATGAAAGGCCAGGTTTTAGTGAAATGGCCCTTGAAGTGCTGGGTTGTGATGATGTGGGCCATGGGAAAGAGAGAGGACACTGCACTTGTTGTGAGTGTGGAGGTGAGCTGCGGCGGCGGCATTTATGTACTGCAGGACTATCACGCTCTGCTTTGTCTCCTTCACTTTTTCCTGCTCATTGGTCTTCCACCTCTTCTTCAGAGGTGAACGCAATGCTCTCACAGGCCGGTCTAGCCTCCTGAAGAGGTTTGATGGCCGTTTCAGACATGTCAGAGTGGGAAGGGGAAGGAGCACATGAAACTTCACTCTCGACATGATGGCTTCCTACTTTTTCTGAGGAAGTTTCACCACTGTTGGCTAAACTTGATACAGTTTCCTCCAAAGCACGCCCTATTGCACTATCGCTGAGCCCTTTCCTGATCTCCACCAGCAGGAGTTTGGCAGGGGTGGATGATGCAAAGGGCCTGCATGAGGAGCAAGCGGAATCAGGCGAGGAGGATTCTGAAGAAGTGGCTCCACACCTGGGCAAGTCACTGGACAGATTAACTACGCATGTGTGAGGTGCAGGGGGTCCCTCCCCACTCCTTGGAACCAAAATGACATGGCAGCCGGTTCAAATGGTGGCAGGAAGACAAATGCGACTATACCAGCTACCCAGCGGCCTCCGACCATCCAAAATAAAGCAGCATATGCTGCTCCCCGGTGGTTGGGGGTTAAGGGAACAATAATAAAAGAAGAAATATCCCCAGGATGTTTTTTTCTTTTATGCAAGGAAGAAGGAAAAAAGGACAGGAGCCCTCAATCTCTAATCGGTAGAGAGGCGGCATGCAGTCCTGATGGACCCAGTTTCGAATCCCGGCTGGGGCAGGGAACAGTTTAAGGATTTGAATTTCATTAAAAGCAGACTTTCCTGATCTACCAGATGACCCGCCGACATGTCGTAAAAATACCCCAGCTAATACCAATACACCAGTCCTGTATGAGACAGCCCTAGCATGTATTCAATATGGACGGTGGGTGTTAGCGCCGAAGTGGTGACATGTGGAGGTGTAGGAGGACTACTGGGCCTTGGGATAGGCTACTGCCCCCAAGATATAGGCCCTGAAGCCTTTGCCCAGAGTCGGACACATAAAAAAAAACAAAAAAAAAAAAAAAAAAAAAAACAATTGCAACAAGAAGCGGTTCCAAAGCACAGCAAACCTGTCCCCGGCAGTCATTTTAGTGCTGATTTACAAACAGCAGGTTATCTATTCAAAGAAGTCACATATCAAATCCGGACTAAATCGGGTGAAATTTGGTGATTTTGTGCCCATTAGAAATTTTAGGCCCGACCCACCTGACACTGACCACCCTACCGCTCATGGTGGGTGACCACCCTAATGTAATGAGGCATGTTATAGGATGCAGATATGGAAGATGCTCCTTTAGGTTTTGGTGTAATATCGATATGATGATTTTGAAAGGAGTTATGGCGAAAAAACTATTTTTACCTGTCCCCATTTTATTTTGCATTTCTTTGCCCTACAGCCTGGTCCTTGGCTCAGTTTGGCCCAAAATTTAGCTAGGTGATCAGAAGGTCATAGTCCATCATCCCTGCAATTTTAGTCAAAATCACACCAGTGGTTTCTGCGTACGGTTGTTAACAGAGACAGACAGACAGACAGACAAGCAGAGAGAAAACAATACCCGTCCCCGAGCCCCTCCGGGGCAGGGACGGGAAATGAGGTTACCACAATCGCAAGGAGGTCAAGTAGGTATAAAGGAGGGTGTCACAGGGTTTTCGAGACTTTTCAATATTAAAGAATACTTTAAATGTTAACTTGTCAATATTAACAAGGAATTGACTTGTGAAAATCAAGCAGTGATTACTTTATGCGGCTTACTTCTCCGATTCTCTAAGGACGAGAATTTATTTACTTTCTCAGCAGTACACAACAGAGACTAATTACTCACAAATGCTGTTTGTTAGTACTGCCAGCCTCACGAGAAAGTGACTCCACCCATGACAATCAATAAGTAATGCTATGAATGATAAACAGGTTCTTGCTGAAGCATTAACTCCAAGTTGGCACAATGGATTTAAGTTAAATGCAAAAAGGGCTGGCCTAAGTAATAGTTACAAATAATACAAAGCGTTATGCAAACTAGGAGCGGTAAGTGAAATAAGCTTAATGTGGAAAAATAAAACACGAGTTTACAGTACATTAAGCTCAAAGAAAAAGAACTGAAAATTTATCATTTACAATGAAATAAATTTAACGTTACATGAGTCTCAAATGAAATTCAAAAATAACAAAGAGAATACACTTACTCGCTCACTCAAAAGCTAAACTCTTAAGCCTAGGAAAAACGAAAAGAAATACTGTCAGAAAAGGGGGCTAGGCAGGATGAACTGGCCACACACGCTGAACCTCTATGCCGAATCACACTGAGTGAAGATATCAGGAACTTGCTGAACAACGACCTGCTCTCACAGCGCACAAAGTCTGACTGAATTCAAACAAGCGAGGCAAGGGCTGGGGTCGGCGCGCCCAGTAACTGCCAACAGAAAAATTGTGAGCGATACATGCCCACAAAAATCACTCAGCAAAAGCTCCAATGTCGCGCACAAGGACAATCACTTATGAAACAGTGAAAAATGTTCTGAAATCCATCCCAATCGAGTAAATGCATGGGTGGTTGAACTGAGTAATAGCCTACTTATTGGGATTCCACAAGAATTCGTGGTTTTTCACCAAAGTTCAATGTCAGAAGTTTGTTTAGATATAGGATCGCGCAAATTCGTGACATTACGCCCCATCAAAATCAAATTTTTTCTTACAAAAAATTTTATGATATATACATACATATAAATCCTAACTCAGTAACACAAGAATCACACTGTAGTGTGTGTACTACCCTGCTACAGGAGAAAATCACAGTCGCTCATGAGCATAAAAACCTCATATTTATGTTAATAGAAGCAAGCTTGAGGAAAAAACTCCGTGACGACAGTGAAAAATCCTGTACTCAGGTCAAACTGAGCGAAAAGTTTGCTACATTTACATTAACAACTAATTGTTATGTAGCGTGATGTATGTAATACACGGTGTAGGTGTGACAGTTGTGGTGTAACTGTGCCTATGTGTAAAATCATGTAATACAAATTTATAGTAAATAATGATGACGAGGCAGAAGAGAAGAGGCGGCAGCACGCGTCAGGGACGATCAGCTGAACTGCACGACAGTGCTGCACCAGCCAGCTGCACCTGCAAAAGCAATCAAGGTGGAGCATCAAAAGTATCATTTCTCGCTCTCTGTCTAGTAATCAGTACTTATGTTACAAAAAGTACACTATTTACGTTATTAACCAGGAAACGTAGTCAACTGAGCGAAAAGACTGGGCGTCTGTGCAGGACATCAAACGCTGCAATTCGCTAAGCCAAGGACCCGGTTTACTGGTTAAACCTTATACCTAATTAGCGAAAAGACTGGACGTTTGTGCAGGACATCACATCAAACGCTACAATTCGGTAAATTAACCAGGGAACGTGGTCATGAGCGAAAAGACTGGACGTCTGTGCGGGACATCAAACACTGCGATTTGCTAATGGAACCCAGTTTACTGGTTAAACCGAATACCTAATTAGCGAAAAGACTGGGCGTTTGTGCAGGACATCAAACGCTGCAATTCGCTAAATTAACCAGGGAATGTGGTCAAGAGCAAAAAGACTGGGCATCTGTGCAGGACATCAAACGCTGTGATTCACTAATGGAACCCAGTTTACTGGTTAAAACCTATACCTAATTAGCGAAAAGACTGGGCGTCTGTGCAGGACATCAAATGCTGCGATTCGCTAATGGAACCTGTGTTATCAGCTAGCAGGTGAGACATCAGGTCTGCGCCTACATTGTCACTTCCCTTGATGTATCTCACAACAAGGTTAAACTGCTGCAAATACAGTGTCCAGCGTGTCAATCTTGCATTTGCCGTCTTGGTCGTGCTGAAACTAGTGAGTGGCATATGATCAGTTTCCAGAGTGAATGGCGCCCCATATACATAATAGTAATATTTCTTAACACCAGCAACCATGGCCAAGAGTTCCTTCTCAACAGTACTGTAATTCCTCTCGGTGGGTTTTAGCTTACGGCTGTGGAATGCCACTGGGAAAATTCCACCTTCTGATTCCTGCATTAATATGGCACCTACTCCATCTTGTGAAGCATCAGTGTGCAGTATGAAAGGTTTGTTGGAATCAGGCAACTGCAAGATAGGCTCCTTACACAGCATATTCTTAAGGGCAGCAAAAGATCTTTCTTGCGATTCTCCCCATTTAATGGTGTTTGGAGCATGTTTTCAAAGCACCTCGTACAATGGTTGGGCAATAAGAGCAAAGTTGGGGATAAAACTCCTATAATACCCCACTAGGCCAAGGAATGCCCTAACCTGTTTCTTGGTCACGGATCTCGGGGCTTCTCTAACTTTCCTAATCTTGTCACCCTGACACCTGCAGCGATTGTTGCCAACTTTATGTCCGAGGAACTCCACCTCACTGTGAGCAATTTTACACTTGCTAGGCTTCACAGTCATGTTGAAACTCTGGGGTCTACTGAAGACAATTTCCAAGAGTCTGAGGTGCTCCTCCAATGTGACAGAATGAATGAGGACATCATCAACGAACATCTCTACTCCTACGATACCATGAAGCACTTGTCTCATGGCATGATTGAATACTGCTGGGGAATTGGTAAGTCCAAATGGGAGGACTTTATACTGATACAACCCCCTAGGAGTAGCAAAGGCAATGAACTGACGGCTCTCGGGGTGAAGGGGAATCTGAAAGAATCCCTTCACCAAATCAAGCTTTGTGAAATATGGTGACCCTGCCAGCTTGGAGAAGATGGCAATGTGATCACCCATCGACTCAGCATCCACTTTGGTGATTGCATTTAGCCTCCTATAGTCACCACAAATCCTGACTCCACCATCCTTCTTGCGGACTACTACCATTGGACTGCAGTAAGGAGATGAGGACTTTTCAATAATACCTGCAGTCTCCATGTCAGCAATTTCGTTGTCTACTGCGTCCAATAATCGCATGGGAATTGGATATGGCTTAACCTTTACGGGAGTATCGCTGGTCAACTCAATTTTGTGACAATCAACCTTTGCAAGTCTAGGTTGGTCAGAGAAGACATCAGCATACTGACAGAGCAGTGACCTTATGGCATTCTGATCACCTAATGCTAAGTCAGTGTTAAGTAAAACATCTCTGACAGTCTCTTCCTGACGGGACTGAGCGGTTAAGGGCTCGTCATCATCGTCATCAGCTGGGATCACCACGGCTGCCCCGGTTTCTTCCAGTGGCTGGTCACTATCATCAGCTACTCGTAGGCCAGTCTCCTCAGGGTTTGACTCATGATAAGCCTTCACCATGTTAACGTGGAACCTTTTGTGAAGATTCCCCATCTGAATTATGTAGTTGAGGTCTGAAATGTGCTCTACTACATCAAATGGACCCTTCCACTGTGCCAGCAGCTTGTTCTGGGCAGTGGGGAGTAACACAAAGCACTTATCACCTGGACTAAACTTCCGAAGTTTTGCCTTCTTATCATAATAGGCTTTCTGAACTTCACGCACCTTGTTCAATTCTTCCTTAGCTAACTCGCACATCGACTGGAGGTGGTCAGCTAGATCAAGGACATAGGTGTAGGTGGTCTTGACTTCAGGGTCAGGTTCTTCATCGCCCCATAACTCGTGAAGGACTTGAAGTGGTCCACGGACCGACCTTCCATACACCAGTTCAAAGGGTGAGAACTTCAAGGAATGCTGTGGGGCTTCTCAATAAGCAATCAGAAGAGGAGCCATGAACCGCGGCCATTCCTTTGGCCGTTCGGCGGCCGTGCACTTTAACATCTTCTTGAGAGTCCCATTGAACCTCTCACACAGCCCGTTACACATGGGATGATAAGGCGTAGTTCGCAGGCCTCAGATGGACAACAACCTAAATGCCTCGTTCATCATTGCAGAGGTGAACTGCGAACCCCAGTCGCTTAAGACCTCTTTGGGGATACCTACGTGACAGAACACTTCAATCAATGCCTCAGCAACAGTGACGGCCTCTATATTCTTAACCCTTTAACTGCGGGTGTCATCCCAGAATTACATTGCAAAAACTGGACCAAACCGCGGGTGTCATTCTCGAATGTTTGTGAATATTTTGAATACCGCGCATTTCTTCCGTGCGCCAATTGTTTCAAGGGAGAGTAGCTATTAAGTTCTTTCACTCCAGCCGACCCCCACCTCCCTCCTCCCACCCCCCGGGCCCCCCACCCCACCCCTGACCAAACACGCATCAGCATCAGCTGTGTGAGTGACAACACCGCTGATGTGGCAGTGAAGTGCAGGCAATTACAGTGCCTTTTACCTGCCTCAGTGAACACAGAGTGGGTGTTTATCGTATGTGCAGTGTTCATATAGGTTTATAGTATTATTATCAGAATGAGGTTGGCATTTGGTAATGGTGTGTGAGCGAAAAATAGTGATTACAACACCGCTGATGTGGCAGTGAAGTGCGGGCAATTACAGTGCCTTTTACCTGCCTCAGTGAACACAGAGTGGGTGTTTATCGTATATGCAGTGTTCATATATGTTTATAGTATTATTATCAGAATGAGGTTGGCATTTGGTAATGGTGTGTGAGCAAAAAATAGTGATTTTAGATCGCTCACTTCTAATGGCACTGCCCATCCAGTGATAGTCAACGAAATCATGAAACCTACATCATTGCAAAGCCGAAGGTTAGTACTTTCTAACGGTACCTTATTTTTCTCTCTAGATTTATTCTGTGCAGAGTTATAAAGGTTTAAAGTTTGTTTACATTTTGACTGGAACCCCCGCGGGAGAGGCCAGTCGGGGCAAAACAATGCCCGCAGTTAAAGGGTTAAGGGCCACGGCTTCAGGCCACCATGTGCTGAAATCAACAATAGTGAGGATATACCTTGATCTGTCACTTGCCCTAGGGGAGATTGGCCCAACAATGTCAACTGCTACTCTCTCAAATGGTTCAGAGATTACAGGCATTGGTTTCAATGGCACAGGACGGACAGGTCCCCAGTCAGTGGTACGCTGACACACATCACAGGGACACACAAGCCTTTTTATTTCCTGTCCCATTCCTGGCCAGAAAAAGTCAGCATGGATGCGGTCAGAGGTTTTCTTTTGGCCCATGAGACCTCCCATGACTGAACAATGACCTAATTCAAACACTGCCCAGCGATACTTCGCGGGAACGACGAACTGCAGTTTAACCTCGCCCTGGGGTGTTTGTGACTCATGGTATAGCCGTCCTTGCTTGCAAAGGAACCTGGCTTGACCTCCCCGTGAATACTTAATCACTTTACCCTCCAGCTTCTTATGCACTGAGGGTCAGACTGTTGTTCTTGGACAACATCTTGACTACAAATCAAATCTTGCAGCGTTCCGACGGTCAACGGGGTGACACAGTCCGGAGCCTTGGCCATGGGTCGTGTTACTGCAACAGCCGAAGTCTGAGTAACAACATCTATGGCGCAACTGTTTTTGACCCCGGGTATGTTGCTGATATTGAGGTCAAACAAGGGCTCTGGCATGACAACAGCAGCTGTCAAGCCAGTGTAGAAAGGAGGTGCCACCTGGATATGTGCCTCAGGGAACAATCTCACTGATCCATCAATAAGTCTAACTTGGATCTGCTTACCCGTGTACTCATCTGGCCGAACTAAACTTTGCTTGACAGAGCAACCTGAGGAACTGTTATCTCTCAGGACATTTACAGAAACACCTCCCACAAACCCTGGCTGAACAAGAAAGGCAGTGTTACTGGTGGAAGGGTCTGAGGAGGTAGCAGCCAGTCATTGGTGAGACTGCGGAACAAACGATGCAGCAAATGTGGCACCCTGAGAACTTGATGCCTGAGGGGTCGTGCTCACCATCTGAGGAGCTGGAGCACTGACCACTTGAGATGGAGGGTTCACTGTTGCTGGGAAGCTGGTGAACTGCGGGGAAGTAACTGTACTAGTGGGGTTGGCACCACTGTGTGCTTGTTGGGGAATGAAGGCTGCACTTGCATCCTGCCTCTGATACACTAAAGTCGATTGTCCTGACTGAGGGTTACGTTGTTTATCCTTGTCCTGCTACTGCTTGAAATACATGTACTGGTTAGGGTTCTGCTTGTTGTACTGCTTCCACTCAGGTTTCTGAGTGTTTTGCCCCTGGTCCTTCTTCTGCGGTTTTGGACCTTGACCATTATTCTGAGAACGGCCTTGTTGCTGGGATTCAGTCTGAGACGGTGTCCCAGATTTATCAGCTTTCCTGTTCCAGGTATGCTGCTTGCGAGTTTGATACCCGTATGCAGTGAAGAATGCATCAGCCTTCTTCACCATTTGGCTGGCATCCCTTACCTGGCAGATCTTAAGTTGAGCCATAAGTTCGGCAGGCCACGACTTTTCTAGCTGCATGGCCAGCATAAGGTCAGTTATCTCCTCACGCATGGAAGGAGTTTCATCTTTCTCCATCCACTCATCTAAGTAAGCAGTTAGCCGGTCAGGAAACTGAACGGCAGTCTCTTTTTCCTGTAAACACGCTCTCATGAACTGACTCTTGGCATCGTCAGCTGTGAGACCGTACGCTTTGACGAGTGCGGCCTTCATTATCTCATACGTGAGATTGTCTCCACGAAATCTGTGGAGAATATCGAGGGCAGGGCCCTCAAATAGGCTAAGAAACTGAAGCCACTTAGCTACCTCATCCAGCTGGTAAAGCTGAGCCATGTCTTCAAAACGAGCTATGTATGGTTCCATTCACTCGCCTTCCTTTATGGGGGAAGATTGATGTGTGGGATCACCAGAACATGTGCAGGGAGAGTGCTCATGGAGCTTGGGCCAGCTGCAGCTGATGTGTCTGAAGCCAAGGAATCTCGCTTGAGCTTCAACATTTCAAGTTCATGTTTTTCGCGTGCTTCTCGCTCGGCACGTTCGTGTTCTCATTCTCTGTCTCGTTGTTCACGCTCGTATTCACGTTCTCTCTCACGTTGTTCTAACTCGTGTTGACATTCTCTCTCGCGTTCCTCACGCTGTTCTCGCTCGTGTTCGCGCTGTCTCTCTCATTGTTCCAACTCGAGTTCACGTTGTTTTTGCTCGAGTTCGCGTTGGATTCTACGCTCTTCACGAGCATCATTCTCACGTTGCTGCTCGTAACTAAACCGAGAGAGGACGTAATCCTTAATTTTCTCGGGGTCGGTAAGCCCCATATCTTTAGCTTCCTGTACATAGACATTAGTAGTTATGATGGTAGGTCAACCTAAGTGAATTAGAGACTAGGTACTGACTGCTGTTTTGCAGAGAAAGATGCCAATAATCAAGAATAAAGAATATAGGCACAGGTTAGTGGTGACCAGTTTTATGTAGTTAAACTGGTAAGGAAAGAAAATTAAACAAACAACTGTGAAAACTATTACATAAATTAATAAAAATGAATTAATAATCACCAGTAAGATAGTGCCTATAGACTTTAATGATAAATACCTAAGTATGAGTGAGTGACTATTATCTCGTGAATAACTTTAGAGCTAGGAGTTAATATCCTGGAATGAGGTCGCCAGATGTCACGGGGTTTTTGAGACTTCAGTATTAAAGAATACTTTAAATGTTAACTTGTCAATATTAACAAGGAATTGACTTGTGAAAATCAAGCAATGATAACTTTATGCCGGCTTATTTTGCCGATTCTCTACGGACGAGAATTTATTTACTTTCTCAGCAGTACACAGAAGAGACTAATTACTCACAAATGCTGTTTGTTAGTACTGCCAGCCTAACGAGAAAGTGACTCCACCCATGACAATCAATAAGTAATGCTATGAATGATAAACAGGTTCTTGTTGAAGCATTAACTCCAAGTTGGCACAATGGATTTAAGTTAAATGCAAAAAGGGCTGGCCTAAGTAATAGTTACGAATAATACAAAGCGTTATGCAAACTAGGAGCGGTAAGTGAAATAAGCTTAATGTGGAAAAATAAAACACGAGTTTACAGTACATTAAGCTCAAAGAAAAAGAACTGAAAATTTATTAATTCCAGTGAAATAAATTTAACGTTACATGAGTCTCAAATGAAATTCAAAAATAACAAAGAGAATACACTTACTCGCTCACTCAAAAGCTAAACTCTTAAGCCTAGGAAAAACGAAAAGAAATACTGTCAGAAAAGGGGGCTAGGCAGGATGAACTGAGCATCGTTACTTAGGAAGGACGCTGCCACACACGCTGAACCTCTATGCCGAATCACACTGAGTGAAGATATCAGGAACTTGCTGAACAACGACCTGCTCTCACAGCGCACAAGACTGAATTCAAACAAGCGAGGCAAGGGCTGGGGTCGGCGCGCCCAGTAACTGCCAACGGAAAAATTGTGAGCGATACATACCCACAACAAATCACTCAGCAAAAGCTCCAATGTCGCGCACAAGGACGATCACTTATGAAACAGTGAAAAATGTTCTGAAAACCATCCCAATCGAGTAAATGCGTGGGTGGGGTAACTGAGTGATACTTATTATATTCCACTAGAATTCGCGGTTTCCCACCAAAGTTCAGTGTCACGAGTTTGTTTAGATATAGGATCGCGCGAATTCGTGACAGAGGGAGATGAAATAACAGAGAAACAAACTTCATTTAATTGCCACAAAATTATGAGTACCGGTAGGCTATATACAAAAGTCTTTCCGCTAGTTATTACATCTCCATTATCTCATCACTGCTGTTTATTTTTATTATTAATTCTTCAGTAAGGTGTTCCCTTGCCACATTTTATTTTATTTTATATATATTTTTTTTTAACCAGCACTGTCCGTTATATCTCTTCTTGGATTCCAAGCATTAAAATCTCTTACTGTCCACTACAACTTTGCCTTACATACATTAAATTAAGAGGATAGTTTGTTCCTATGAAAAAGAAAATTCTGGAAACTACCTCTGTTTTTATTAAGCTATCACACATATTGAGTTTTTCCATTGCTGGACAAACATTTTCGAACAAGGGCTAGCCACTCATTTTGCTGAAATCAGTGTAACTTTATATCAGTTCTTGCGGTTTATACGTTCATTGCCACACGAATAAAGCAGACATAAAAACTTTGTAATATAATGGTAGCTTAACAAAATCATAAGATTATTTTGAACACTCCTCGGCAAGTGCTGCCATCGACATAAAGATGTGATCACGGCTAGTATTTTTGCCTGTTAACAGTAAATCAAGCATTCAGACCGTTATCTCGTTTAACAGAACAGATTAAATATATTCTTCATGATTTTGATGAGCAGCTGAGTATTTTATTCCCAGGAACAGAAGAGGAATATATTTTAAACATTATCAATCATCTGGCGGCGGTTGCGATAACATCATCGGCTGTAAATCAGTAGCCACGAACCACACACACCCTAATCACCGCCTAGATCTGAACTGCACAAGTCAAAAACAATATGCATTCCAGCTAATTACACGTGAAAAGGATATTAGGAAAGCAATGGGGTCAGTAAAATAGTCTGTGCTGGAATCCAACTCTTTTCACAGGGTGACATACATATCAGTGTTGTATTTAAGACCAGGCACCTCGAGACCAAGACCGAGACCAAGACCAAACCCTCCGAGACCAAGACCAAGACCCAGACCAAACCCTCGGAGACCAAGACCAAGACGAAGGACCAGGACCCACACCAGGACTGTGACAATTTTGCTTCTTTTTCTGGCCCGTGTCAAACGTTTTCCAGGCACCCCAGGGCGCAGTTATAGCTCTCTACGATCCTGCACACCGATGTTACGGCTTTTCAAAGTTTTAAGTTTTTAAACTTTTGAAAGTACAGTTTTGAAGTTATAATGTGTGGTGTTGCATACTTTGTCAGTGCCATCGTACTCATGGATAGCTGTATCTTCCTCATGCGAAAGCTAGTTTTCGAAAGACTAATTTTCGCACTTCTCTCTGAGCATTACCTGTCCCCAAACGTTCCATACATAACATATTCATCTGTCATGTCTCGTGAACACTTGAGGGGGATAATTACACAAGAGACCAAAGGGGTTTTGGGATACAGAGGTGGGAAGGAAAAAATTTTCATGAATATAAAATATATATTTTACTTCCACAAGTGCTCCAAATACTTCTTACGGTCGTATCCACTATTTGTTTGAGAACAGTTTTCACTAACTTTCCCTCTTGAAAGGGCCGTCATTCGAGTCTGCTCACTGCTTTTCTTGCTATTACAGATGATTTTCGGCCCCCAGGTGGTCCCCCCACTTGAGTGGGGCCAGAAACGCCACTGGGCCACATGGCCATGGCCCCCCACTCATAGGTGAATAAGTTGTATGAAATACTAGGGTGCCTGTGAAACACTAGAATATATTCTGATTTCTTCTAAAAAGGTCACAGAAGTCACTGCGGGCCTCCGTGATAGCCATTTGGAAGCTCTGAAGGGTCATAACTCGAAAGGTTGGAAGCCAGTGATGTCTGACTTGGCCCCCATCGCTCCAACATCTTGGCTACGCCCCTCTAAGGGAGGAAATATATTTACAAAATGTAATATATGTGAACAACTGAACATCTAGGTAAAATATTTCTATTTTCATTGCTTCATTGGCATGAAGAAACAAACATAGGAAAATAGAAATTTTTGTGGTTATGTTTTCCAAGCAAACTAGCTAAACCTGTGGTGTACGTGTATGAAGCGTGCAGGGATTGCATACATCATACACGTATATGAAGTACACGGAAGTGAACAGAGCTGCAAACATGCGTGCGTGCAAACGGAGATTATCACTTTGAAAATGGCCACGTCATGTATGCTTTCTCGACTCGCACGCACTCTATCAGTGTTCGCAGGGCTCAGCTCATGTATCATCACCGTAACACTAGCCAGGCAGTATCTTTAAACAGGACAACGCTGTATGGCGCGCCGTGAATCGAATCATCCATGATTTTTTCCGTGTATATCATAAATTCTGACCTTCCTCACGCCGCAGTGCACTTCGCAATGCTGGTCTCGACCTGATCTCGAGCCAAAACTCCGAGACCAGAAACTTCGAGTCCAAGATCAAGACCAAGATCACGTCAAGCGAGACCAAGATCAACACCAAAACCACATCAAACTGGTCTCGAGACCTACAACACTGATACATATCTATTGATGTTCATGATGTGTATAGACCTTTTCCAGTGATGTCACAGAAATCATGTGATTTTGATTACGACTCCATATTGGACGGCAAACTCCTCGAAGAAATGGCTGTCCAAACAGGGCTGTCAGAGATGAAACTGTCAGATATGTGCAGAAATCTAAATCAATGTCACCAAGATCTGTACAGGAACAAGATAAATTGTTTGGGGCTGGATCCTTACACCATACCTAGGGAGAAATTCACCAATTTCAAGGATTGGGGACCGAAACCAGATCTCAGATATGGTGATCGCTATCACTATTTAGTATACACTCCATCAAAGTTCACCAGGGCATCCTTCAAGGTAAACAGGCATGTCATATTCTATATATGCAATGTAGATAGCTGGAAGTGACATATGGTACTTGTACATCGACTTGGTAATCAGCAAATTATTGACGTGGGGCCAAGGGGGGAGGGATTGTATTACACTGACTGGGAATCGAGTAGTTGATGAATTAGTTTCCCAGTGATGTACCCTACATGCTGTCCCCTGTTTAGAAAGTTGCAAGGTAGACTAGATAAGCGTATGACAGGTATGGGTTGCATACAAAATTTTTCATTCTTGTAGTCACACTCCCTTGAGAGCTGGCTAGCATGGGCCTGCGTGGGCCATTATAGGCAGGATAAATTAATCACACTCTTGTGGGAGCTGTCTAGCATGGGGCTATTGGCCTACTGTAGTTATCCATTCTTCTTGATCTTTAAGTTAGGTCCTAAGTTAGGTCAGGTTAGGTTAAGTTGGTTGGGTTAGCTTGGTTTGGAATTTAAAAAAAAAAAAAGTAACTCCTGACAGAAATGAATATCAGACTCAAATTAATCGCACTATGAAACATTTAAAATGAAAATTTAAAGCTTCAAGGTGAGTTGGGTGTAATTCTGGAAATTTACCAAGAAAATTACTTATTTTGGAAATTTCAGTAGACCTAGAACCATACACACAGCCCATATACTGATGTTTTAAGTTGTTTTACATAAAATGCATATTTGCTAGTATAGGCCAAACTGTCAAAACTGCTCTTGAAGTTAACTCTGACGTTACAACTGAAACATAACACTGGCACAAATTTAAATTAAGGTTATTTATTTCATGCTGATGAGTACCACAACATAAAACTAAAAGACTCCAACAGTATAGTTTTTATTATTTTACATTTTATATTAACAAAAAAAAAATCTTAGTAGCTACATACCTGATAAAAGAAAAATATAGGGGGCTGTTGATATAAGTACATTATTTATCCTCTTATTTGTAATTAATGTATTTTTGTACTAAGTAGAAAATGTACATTTAATTGGAGCATGTATTGACAGTTTTGCTTTCTGTGGAGCAACATTCTTTTCTAAATAAAATAGAAAATTATAAACAGTAGTACTAGTTACTTTGCTTCCGTTTTAATTGGAACATTGTTTAGCACATAGGCTCACAGTGGTATATAAGTTTTATCCTGAAGTCTTGAACAATATTCTGTACTGCACTATTATTAAAATCATCCACCATGATACAAATATCAGTTTCAAATGAATCAGCGAAAAACATTGAAAAAAATATATATATAAGGTTTAACCTAACCAAACATAACCTAACCTCCTTAAATAACCTAACCTAACTTCATGTATGACCTAACCTGTAATTTAATCGGTATTACTTACACTGCTATGTCTTATTTCGTGTAGGTGAAACTCTGGAATAATATCAAAACAAGGCCTGTGACATGGACCCTCCCCCTCTTTTCCCACGCACACTCATGGCCATGTGGGTCTTGTGCTCTGACATTAACACAATTAGGATATCCCACGACACCTGCAACTGCTAAGAATGGTAAATATGCCCGTATCTACTCACAAATCATCAGCTCACCTGATATGAAATGCATGCAACTGAGCCGGGAGTAGGCCGTTAGCTACCAATTCTCCCTCTTCATGGGAGCTATCCGTTTCTCCCACCTTTCTTCATTGTCTAGAAACCAGTAGAAGTTTACCCTACTTCCAATTTTCTGCCTTGTCTTAAAGCCGAAGGCACAACAGTGGAAGACCATTGTGGGTTGGGCTATTCTCTCTCGCTAGATGCCCGACAATTTGCTGTCCTATATGGCGCCGTAAACAAAAGTCACATGTCTCGTGACGTCACGTGGAAAAGATCTGTTGTATAAGAAAATATGTTAACAATGTTCATCGAATTTTATTCACAAAACTGCATATCATCAAACAGTTTGGTGGTTGAAGCGGGTAGATGGAACAGGCGAGGATAAGGATACCATACCCTGGAGTGCTTGTGTTCGTGTGGCACAGTGCAGACAGCGCTACATGTGATAATCATGCCTCCATACACAACACATATGTCACTTGTAGTACGAGTTTGTCTTATGGCAGTAACTGATACCCAAATATGTAGATTCCATACCCTCAAATTGGCCACCTTACATTTAAAGATGTGTGTACTCGGGTCCATGTTTTGGTTTATGGTGAGGATGTTTTAAGTTGTAATGTTTTTGGTAGTAAAGTTGACAGTTTTAGGCCTATTTTTGTATGCACTTATGTGCTATGTATTAATACATGGACTACGAAGCAGTGAATACATGTGTGCTGTATATACAATGTACGTAATATCAAACAGATAAGTAGTGTGATATGTATAAATGAGTACTTGTGGTCAATAAAACTCTATCTGTCTGTCTATCTATCAATGAGGTGGCCTGGCCAACCTCCTTCATGCCCTCCTTATCTTTACCCTCAAAAAGGCATCACCACAAATTCTGGCTGGGCTCTGACAGAAAAGGGTGTCTCAGGAAAGGTGAGGTTGAGATGGCCTTCCATCCTCCTCCGTGTCCTCCTCGTCCCTACCCCTGAAGGAACTGCACCAGCTGGGGCTCTTACTCAGGAGGGTCTCAGATGAGGTGGGGGATGAGGTGGTGTTGCCATCCTCCTCAGCGCCTTCCTCGTCCCCATCCCTAAATGGGGAGAGATGACAGGGGAAAACTGCTCCCCTTGTAACGGACAACAAACGGACGGTATTACTGTTTCCTCAGGTATTTCAGGAAATTTTCGTGACTTTAACGAATTCCCTGGTCCTCTGGAGCAACTGAAAGTGGATAATGTACTTCCGCATGTGTAGAAGCAGCAGTGACGAAGCAACAGTTGAATAAAGCCAGTTGTTAAGCATCCCAAGAGCGTCGTGATACAAGAAGGAGAGGCTTGTCACGATGAGTCAAGGAAATTTTCGTGAGATAAGGGTGGATCCGGAGAAAGAGAGAGGAAGAGAAGCGAAGGAAAAGAACTGCAAGAAATATGGATACAATGGAAGAGTGAACCGGAAGGAATTATGCAGGAACTGTGAAGAGGAACAGGAAAGAAGAAGGAAGGTTTGTAAACAACACAACAAACAGGTGGGAGACCACAAGGAAGGGCAGCAGTGTGATATCTCTTTAGACTTAACGTTCAGCAACAGAGAGTTTATTACATCTACTTAGGTTAGTCAAACATCATCATCAAAAAAGGAAACGCATAGAAATTGTAATAAGAGAGTTGGAAAGCATTATAAAGCCATAATGTGCGACGAGTGTGATGAATGGGTGCATATACAAACAGGAGGATGAAAGAGGTGTATAGAACATACAACGTCAAGAGAGTTGTATGAAGCAATTTTAAAAGATAATGGACAGTGTGAAGACATAAAATATTTGTGTAAACATTGTTTGTCGATAAAGGACAAAACATCCAAAAAAGATGGAAAGGAATTAAGGCTTGCATGGAACATGAAGTTATGACTGAAAAAAAAAAAAAAAAAAATAGAGTTGGAATGTTATGCTCAAGAGGTAAAGGAAAGGTGTGAAAAAAAAAAAAAAACTGTAAAGGAAAGAGATATTAAAGAAAAAAATTAAAAGAAGCAGAAAATGAAATAAAGAAAAATTGGAAATTAAATAAGGCTTAAGCTCAATGAAATTAAAGAAGACCGTGAGAATGAACAAGATATATATATATATATATATATATATATATATATATATATATATATATATTGTTACATAGCCTATGATTTCATCATCCTTTGTGTAATTCTAACGTACAGTGTGCTGCCTGTTTGATCACGAGCGTGTTCTGCCTCAGTCCCCCCCTTCTACCGTTATAGTAGAGTAAGTCGTCCTTTCTGTTATTCAGTGCGGGATTGTCAACTCTTTGTCCCCATGGCTTCATTTGCACGTCCTTCTTACAAGTTGTATCAAGCTCTGCTGGCCCCTATATAATGAGCTCAGTCTCTGCATCATTGCCACTTAGATCTGCTCCTCATTTTGTTCACATCTCTGTCCTCCCCTGTGCAGTTATTATTGTGAGTGCTCCGAAAGTCTCCAACCATCTAGCAGCTGTGTGTAATTTGAGTATAACTGTTGCTGCATTTTTTCTTGTACTGTGTAGCATAAGGTTGATTCTTAGGCCTAGTAAGGTTTTTGTAATTTGTGTAAGGGTTCTTTGTCAGTCATCATTAATAATATTTGGTATCTGTAATAATTTATCTTGCATTAACTAAGCATTACCCAGTGTATTTTCATTTTATCAGGGCTGACTTAAGTAAATTTACTCTTGCTAATTTCATGTTAATAGAGGCTATTGCAGTTAACCATATATTTAACCTGTTTTTGCCATTACATTATCCTTATGAGTCCTGAATGTTTTGTTGTTAGTTTGAGCATTAAACTTTAACTTGTAATTTTACCTAACTCTTTTGTTTTGAACCTGGAACTTTACGGGACAGTAATGACTTTTAGTATTCTCACTTAAAGTGTACATTATCTTTCTCTGTTCCGTAACATAAATTTGGCGACCTCTTATCAGGATATTCAGGATATTATTATAAGGATATTGCTTGATATTTTATGACTGTTACTTATTCATGACGTCTACTATTACTACACTTGATGAAGCCAAAGATTTTTTGTCAAATGTGCAAACAGTGTTGGATGTAGAAAACAGAACAAAGAATGAACTTAAGCTTGTTGCTCAACAATTGTGAATTGCTGTTCGCTCTCATCATTCTAAAGATCAAATTGTTGGCATGATTAATAAAAGCTTGTTTAATGTAACTCCTCCAAATGAGCAAACGCAGATTGAATTAGCTAAGTTACAGCTAGCCCTGCAGGAGGCTCGTGTGAAGGAAGCTGAATTTCAAGCACGTGCTAAGGAGGCTGAGTCTCAGGCTAAGGAGGCTTGTGTTAAGGAGGCTGAATTTCAAGCAAATGCTAAGGAGGCGGAGTCTCAGGCTCGTATTCAGGAGGCTGAATTTCAGGCAAATGCTCGTATTCAAGAGGCACAGGTACAGGCTCAGGCACAAATTGAACTTGCTAGGATTCAGGCAGACCATGAGTATCGCATGAAACAAGGTGGAACTGGATCATCTAGCTCTGATGATTTTGATGTGGCTAAAAATGTTAAACTTGTCCCTCCTTTTAATGAATCTGATTTAACAAAGTATTTTCAGTTGTTTGAGAGGGTAGCTACAGGTTTTAATTGGCCCAAAAAGTATTGGCCAGTACTCCTTCAAACTGTTCTCACCGGTAAAGCTCAAGTAACTTATGCATCTTTGCCTCAGGATCAATCTGATAATTATGATGTAGTTAAGAGCTTGATTCTTAAGGCCTATGAGCTTGTTCCTGAAGCCTATAGAGTAAAATTTAGGACAACTTACAAGCAAGATAAGCAATCCCATGTTGAGTATGCAAAAATCAAAGAAGATCTGTTAGAGCAGTGGTTAAATTCTAAGAATGTGGATTCTGATTTTGGTAAATTTAAGCAGATGATTTTGCTGGAGGATTTCAAAAGGTGTATTTATAAAGATGTAAGCCTATATCTTGATGAGAAAAGAATAGATAATTTGTCTGATGCTGCAGTTTTAGCTGATGAATATGTTCTCACTCACAAGAGATATTCTAGAGAAAGAAGGAAAGCTGAGAGTAAGTACGTTGCCTCTACTCAGAGTACAGGTAACAGGAAAGAGAATAAAGATGATGTTTCTCAGGAATAAATACCAGCTTCACCTCTAGATTTCAGAAAAGTAAATGTATTTATTGTAGTAAGCTTGGTCATACTACGGAGAAATGTTTCAGGAGACAGCGTGATGTGAACAAAAAGGAGTCTTTAAATATTCAGTCAATTGGTCTAGTGTCCACTCTTGAGAGTTCCCAGAATTCTTTAACTGAGTTAACTGAACCTGCTTTGAGGGGTAAATTAAATTCTCATGATGGAGCTCCTCTTTTGAGCAGTAACGTGGGTGACACTCTCAAGAGTTAAAGTGTTAATTTCCTGTCTGATGGTTTTGTCAGTCCTCTGGACAGTAATGACAGGAAATCAGTTCAAATATATCGTGATACAGGTGCTTGCCAATCCCTTATGCTGACCAGTGTTCTAGGCTCTAACGTTAATTCCTCTGATGAAACTGTAATCTTACAAGGTGTAGGGAATAATTACTTCTCTGTCCCTCTGTGCAGAGTGAATTTAGAGTCTGGTTTTGCTAATGGTTCCGTTATGGTTGGGTTGGTTGAGACACTCCCAATGTCAGGTGTAACTTTCTTACTTGGAAATGATATTGGTGGAAGTCAAGTGTGTCCAGCTCCTCAGTTGTCTAGTGAGCCAGTGGCTGCGGCCGAGGATTGTGATGTCCCTGATGTGTTCCTTGCATGTGCTGTCACTAGGGCTAAGTCTAAAGTTACTGGTGATTTAGAGGAGAATGATGATGATGATGTTATCCTAGCTGACACTTTTCTTGCTAATTTGGACCACTCACCAGATGAGGCAGTACCCCGTAGTGTTGATAATTTGTCTCGTCAAGAGTTGGTTGAGTTGCAGGTTGCTGACCCTGAGTTGAAAGGTCTAGCTAACTCTGCTTGCAGTGAGGAAGAGTCAGCCGGTGCTTCTACTTGTTATTATATAAAGTCAGGAGTGCTTATGAGGAAGTGCAGACCCCAACAGCATCAGCCGACTGTGAATGGGAGGTTGTACATCAGGTTGTCATCCCTCGTGTTTGTAGGCAGGATATCATTAGAGTGGCTCATGATTCCAGTTTGGCAGGACACCTTGGAGTGAGGAAGATTGTGGCACGCATTTTGAAACACTTCTACTGGCCAGGTATCTTCAGGGATGTTTCCTGGTATTGTAAGTCTTGTCACACCTGTCAAGTTGTGGGGAAGTGTAATCAGACCGAAAAGGTTGCACCTCTAGTTCCCAGTCCTCCTTTTGAGGCGCCATTCACCCGTGTGTTGGTGGATATTGTGGGCCCTCTTCCTAAGACTTCTTCAGGATTTTCTTATGTGTTGACCCTGATTGATATGGCTACTCGTTATCCTGAAGCCATTCCACTTAGAAATATCTCAGCAAAGAACATGGTTAAGGAAATGCTAGGGTTCTTCACAAAGTTTGGTCTGCCAAAGGAGGTACGGTCAGACCGAGGAAGTAATTTCATGTCAAATGTTTTCAAGCAGTCTCTGAAAGAGTTGGGCATCTCCCAGATCACGTCTTCAGCTTACCATCCCCAGACCCAAGGAGCGTTGGAGGGATATCATCAAACACTCAAATCGATGCTCAAGAAATACTGTTTGGAACATCAGAAAGACTGGGATAAAGGTCTTCCATTCGTTGTGTTTGCCGCAAGAGAATCTCCAAATGAATCACTGGGCTTCTCACCTTTTGAACTACTGTTTGGCCATGAAGTAAGAGGACCCCTTAAGTTACTCAAGGAATGCTGGCTGTCGGAGGAAGATGACGTCAACCTGCTGGAGTATGTGATGAAGTTCAAAGAACGGCTGTCCACTGCTTTACAGCTGGCGAGAGAGAATTTAGGAGCTGCTCAGGAGAAGATGAAGACTTGGTATGATAAGAAGTCCAGGTTACGCCACTTTCAGCCAGGAGATCAGGTTTTGATTCTGCTACCGGTTCATGGGCAACCTCTTCAAGCCAAGTTTAGTGGTCCTTATTTCGTGGAGAAGAAACTCAGTGATGTCAAGTATGTCATCGCCACACCAGATCGTAGAAAGAACAAGCAACTTTGTCACATCAACATTTTAAAGTTATATCACAGGTGGGACGAAAATAACCCAGTCTGCAATGTAGCTGTTCCTCCCGAGTCTGCAAGTGAAGCTCTCCCATGCAGTATGAGCCTGAGTGATAGTTTGGGGAAGAATCCTGATATCATGAATGATCTCCAGACTAAGCTTTCTCATCTACCTCGCGAGGAAAGACAAGAGTTTTCGGCATTACTGCAGGAGTACCCGCAAGTGTTCCGTGCCACTCCAGGAAGAACCACTGTGTTGATGCATGATGTCGATGTTGGAGATGCAAAGCCAATTAAACTGCCTCCTTGCCGTGTGAACCCAGTGAAAGTTCCTCTCATCCAGAAGGAGCTTGGCTACCTGTTGGACCACAAGATGATTGAGCCCTGTCAGAGCGAGTGGAGTTCTCCTGTCACTCTAGTCCCTAAGCCAGGTGGGTCACAGCGGCTTTGCATTGACTACAGACGTGTTAATCAGATAACCAAAACAGACACTTACCCTCTCCCTCGCGTGGAAGATTGCATAGACAAGATCGGAAAGGCTAGGTACATAAGTAAGTTTGATTTGTTAAAGGGATACTGGCAAGTACCTAAGACTGAACGTGCTAGGGAGATCTCATGTTTTGTAACACCAGGAAAGAAAATGTTATTGCAGATTGCTTATCTAGACTTTAGACAGATTGTTTTAGAGTAATAAGAAATTTCCTTTGTAAATTTCTTTTTCTTTGTGGGGAGGTGTTACATAGCCTATGATTTCATCATCCTTTGTGTAATTCTAACGTACAGTGTGCTGCCTGTTTGATCACGAGCGTGTTCTGCCTCAGTCCCCCCCTTCTACCGTTATAGTAGAGTAAGTCGTCCTTTCTGTTATTCAGTGCGGGATTGTCAACTCTTTGTCCCCATGGCTTCATTTGCGCGTCCTTCTTACAAGTTGTATCAAGCTCTGCTGGCCCCTATATAATGAGCTCAGTCTCTGCATCATTGCCACTTAGATCTGCTCCTCATTTTGTTCACATCTCTGTCCTCCCCTGTACAGTTATTATTGTGAGTGCTCCGAAAGTCTCCAACCATCTAGCAGCTGTGTGTAATTTGAGTATAACTGTTGTTGCATTTTTTCTTGTACTGTGTAGCATAAGGTTGATTCTTAGGCCTAGTAAGGTTTTTGTAATTTGTGTAAGGGTTCTTTGTCAGTCATCATTAATAATATTTGGTATCTGTAATAATTTATCTTGCATTAACTGAGCATTACCCAGTGTATTTTCATTTTATCAGGGCTGACTTAAGTAAATTTACTCTTGCTAATTTCATGTTAATAGAGGCTATTGCAGTTAACCATATATTTAACCTGTTTTTGCCATTACATTATCCTTATGAGTCCTGAATGTTTTGTTGTTAGTTTGAGCATTAAACTTTAACTTGTAATTTTACCTAACTCTTTTGTTTTGAACCTGGAACTTTACGGGACAGTAATGACTTTTAGTATTCTCACTTAAAGTGTGCATTATCTTTCTCTGCTCCGTAACATAAATAAAATAAGGCTTAAGCTCAATGAAATTAAAGAAGACCGTGAGAATGAACAAGATATATATATATATATATATATATATATATATATATATATATATATATATATATATATATATATATATATATACACACCAGTCCTGTATGAGACAGCCCTAGCATGTATTCAATATGGACGGTGGGTGTTAGCGCCGAAGTGGTGAGATGTGGAGGTGTAGGAGGACTACTGGGCCTTGGGATAGGCTACTGCCCCCGAGATATAGGCCGTGAAACCTTTGCCCAGAGTCGGAGACATAAAATATATATATATATATATATATATATATATATATATATATATATATATATATATATATATATATATATATATACAGACAAAGGAACTGGAAGACAAAATTGTGAACATCAAAATAGAAACTGATGGAGCAACAATGAACGAAGACAAGTTTAGAGAAATGATGATAATAGAGAAGAAAATGGAGCGTTAAGAAGAAGGATGGATATTAAAAATCAAGAAAAACTCGAAATAGTGTATGACAAGCTAGAGGAAAATAAAAGAAATGGAAGCAGGAATAAACAGGGAGAAGAACCAGAAGAAACAAGTGAAAGAGATAAGAAAGTAAGTCAAAGGCTGCTGGGGCGGGAAGACGGAAGTAAAATCAATAATCAAGAAGAATGTAGAGAAGAGATAGATGAAAGGGAAGGAAGAGAAAGCAGTGAAAAAGAAGAAACACAAAAGGTGGAGAAAGATAAGCATAGAAATCATATAAAAGAAACTGAGGTAAAAAAAAATAATGGAATCAATGACAAGTGATGTAAAACAGTGGAACGGGTGGGGAAATCGACACAGGTTAAAGCAAAGTTAAAAAGGTCTGAAAAACGGAACGTGGTACAGAAATAATGAAAATTGGTCCAGGAATGAGACAAAGCAACAGAAAAATATTGGTGATTGTAAGTTCTTCAGAGGGAACTGCAAAAAAAGTAAGATGGTGCAGATATAAACATCCTGAGGGGTTATCAAGGGAAATGGAAAGCAAAAACATGGAAAATACTGAACGAAAAAAATTTAAAGAAGGAAGATGTAGTAAATGATGGAGATGTAAGTTCCTCCATCTATAATAAGAAAAGGGAACTGTGTAGATATTTTGAGAAAGGTAATTGTAAAAATGGCTCATTCTGTAAATATGAACATACAGAAAGACTGAAGACAAGGCCACGAAATTGGCAATATGAGGCTATGGAAGAAAAACAAAGAATAATTTTCAGAAAGACAAAGAAGGAGGATTTAAGAAACTGCTACAAAGGATAGAGAACATATGGAAGGAAAAAGTGCAATGCAAAGAAAAATTAGGTACTGAATAGAAATACTGAAAAAAAGTGGAGAGAGGAAGCAAGGGGGAAGAAAGATGACAGAAAACAGAAGAAAGTATAATAAGAATTAAAGATATAAAACAGGCAATAACAAAGAAATTAAGCTAGTGTATGCAAACTGTAGAGGAATTTAAAAATTACAAGTTTAAATGAAGTCACGAATGAAATTAACCCAAACATTATAGTACTTAATGAAACATTTTAAAGAAATAACGAAGAGGTGAAATTAAAAGGATATAAATCATTCAGTAACAACAGAAAAGGCAAAGGAGGAGGAGAAATTGAAATTACAGTTAGAAAGGAAATGGAAAAAACACAGTGAAGGTTAGTGAAGGAACAGAAGATATTGAGGAAATGACAATTAGAGTTGAAACTAGAAAAAGAGCACGACATATAATTAGTATATATGGAAAAACACAAGGAAGAGTAGTAAATGAAAAAAATAAGAGATCAGTTTGACTATTTATGTGAACAAAATTAATTAAATGCACTGAAAAATTGGGGGAGGATTATATAATAATAGGAAATCAAAATGCAAAGATTGGAAATGATAAACACGGTATAATAGATAATGAAAGAAATCACTCAGGAGCCGAATGCTAATCGCCCACCAGAATACTGTATGTTGTTGGCCAAGTCCAAGTTTTAGACCATGTCTTGATACCCTCAAGGTTTCATGTAATAGCTCAAGCCGTTCATGTTATATAGTGGTGCTAAAGGCGGACGATAAAAACTAATTGACATTTGGCAGCCATTTTGGTGACCTTGACCTTGACCCCGAGTGCCCATTTTCGAACTCGTCCAAGATATTGGCCATATCTTGATACAATGTAGGTTTCATGGTGATAGCTCGAGCCGTTCATGAGATATGATGGGAACACACACACACACACACACACACACACACACACACACACACACACACGCACACACACACACACACACACACACACACACACACACACACACACACACACACACACACACACACACACACACACACACACACAGGCAAGCAAAAACATTATCGCTCTGCCTTCTAAAGGCGGGCAATAATAATGAAGAGAAAAATGAAGCTGGAAAGGCACTAACTTGTATCTTTCCTTCTTGCTGGAAGTTTGCTTTCATTCAGCCAGTCCCAAAGAAGGGTGACCATTCCCAACCCTCTAACTATCGTCCAATTGCTTTAACATCCTGTGTCTCAAAAGTTTTCGAGTCTATTCCTAATAAGAAAATTTTAAAGCATCTTTCCTATCACAACCTTCTTTCTGATGGGCAATATGGGTTCCGTCAGGAACGCTCCTCTGGCAATCTTCTCACCTACCTTTCAGACTCCTGGTCATCCTCCTTTCCGGACTTTGGCGAAAGCTCTGCCATTGCACTTGACATCTCAAAGGCTTTCGATCGAGTCTGGCATAAATCTTTAATTTCCAAACTGCCCTCTTACGGTTTATATCCTTCTATCTGTGCCTTCATCTATGGCTTCCTTTCTGATCATTCTATAGCCGCTGTTGTAGACGGCCATCGTTCTTCTCCTAGATCTATCAACAGTGGTGTTCCTCAGGGCTCTGTCCTATCACCAACTCTCTTCCTTATATTCATCAATGACCTTCTAAGTTGTACATCTAACTCTATCCACTTGTATGCTGATGATTACACCCTTCACCTTTCCATTCGGTTCCCGCAACGCCCATCTCAACAGTTACTTCAACAGACAAGGGATGAGGCTATGGAACACCTAATGTCTGACTTGCTTGTATCTCTGACTGAGGTAAAAATAATCTTGTTGTTTTTAATGCATTAGAGACTCAGTTCTTACAATTATCAACCCAACAAAATCTTTCACAGGTGTACCCACTAATGTTTAATGATATTCAGCTTAATCCTGCATCATCCTTGAACATGCCTGGGGTTTCATTCACTCGGGACTTATGTTGGAAAGATCATATTACATCTCTTGTAAAATCAGCTTCCAAGAGATTAGGTGTGCTAAGCCGACTCCATTCCTTCTTTACCCCTGCACAATTGTTGACTTTATACACGGGTTTTATCCGCCCCTGTGTAGGGTACAACTCTCATGTGTGGGGAGGCTCCCCACATGCAGCTCTTCTCAATAGGGTGGAGTTAAAGGCTTTTCATCTCATTAACTCTCCTCATCTTACTGGCTCCCTTCAACTGTCTCTTTGGAGCACTGTTGCATCTTTATCTCTTTTCAATCGCTACTTCAGTTGTCACTGCTCCTCTGAACTGTCTGCTTGCATTCCTCCACCTCTAAGATGGGTGCGTAGCACCAGTCTAGCAGGAAATTCTCATCCCTTTTCTGTCCAACTCTCTAATGCAAGAGTTAACCGTTACTCTCAGTCCTTCATTTATGCAACGGGTCAACTCTGGAACTGTCTCCCTCTGTCTGTATTTCCTGCTAGCTATGATCTCCAGTCTTTCAAACGCAGTGTGTCCATGCATCTCGAAATGATCGGATCTTGAATTTGGCTCTCCCTTGTATTGTTTTTGTATTTTTCTTGGAAGGAACAGTTTGTGGCTCCTGGCCTTTGGTTCCTTCTTCCTAGCATAAAAAAAAAATATCCCGAAATACAATAGGTAAAAATCTTTTCCGATCACACCTTAACTGATTACACCATGCACTTCCCGGGTCATTACTTATCAGTCTTAGGCTAGCATGACCCATCCTCAGTGTAATCGTGTGGTGTTCACTAGCACAGAGAACTGTACTGCAACTGTCCGAGATCAAGTTTGGTCCTAATCACATAAAATCTGTTTATGTGGGCCTCACTAGATGACCTTGACTTTTGCCTTATTGTCTTCAAACACAATACGTCAACCCTTTGGCTAGCCTTCGGCCCTTCCACCCAGTTCGGCTAAAATCGGATCAAAACTGTTTGAGGTATTTGTTCGAACACACACACACACACACACACACACACACACACACACACACACACACACACACACACACACACACGTGAGGGCAGGCTTAGCAAAACATTACGCCCACTACACTATGTGTGGGCAAAGGAAATGGTGTTAGTCGAAAAAAATTTAAAAATGATATGAAAAGAAAAAGTCGTAGCATAGTCGCGTATACTATAGCACTGATCTAGGGTGAATAGGCTACAAAAGGAGGAAAATCCCCGTCAGATTCAGGTGGACCAACTAGAGGATGTGATCCCCTACAATGTAACTTTAGCCACAAGAATCTTCATATCTTGTGGTGTTAGTAAACAGCGTCCCTGGTGTTGCTCTCACAGCCAAACGTTCAGCCGGTCTACCAGTTTTTCTGGGCACTTGCCTGAATCTTTTCCAGTGTGTGTTACCCCATACCCTTCACCCAATCCCGTCCCTCAACAACCCTCACGTCAAACCCTCCCTATGATCACCCAACCCCATCTCCCAGTCACTCCTAACCCCATTCGCACCCCCACCCTCTCTACCCATAGCTGCCCCTCCCATTGCTTCTCGTTGCCCTGGGAAAGTGATGACACTGGTGAGACGGAGGGAAAATTTTGGTGCCTGATCTAGTTGCGAATGATTTCTGGAAAATTTACCCACGGGAGTTTAAAATGAAAGTCTGAGTATGAAACTAAGCTTTTCAATGATTCATTGAAATCAAAGACTAAAGAACGCGTATGAACAAATCCGAGTTAGTTAATACTCTCAGGCTGATTCACTCTCAGATGCATAAATTTACCTGCCTTTAACCCGATTACATGAATTGTTCGGAATACAGGAAATTTAATGGTTACTAGAAAGCACCCAGAGAGCTCATACATCCGCCAATGCCGTATCCTGATCCTGATCCTCTCCCAAATTGAATCAATTCTTTCTTAGCCCATGGCCCGCCCTTCTACAAAATTTCAATGAAATTCATTGAAAACTTTTGGAGACATCGTGTGGACAAAGAAACAAACAAACAGACAAGCGTAGGTAAATGCATAATCTCCTCCAACTTCGAGTGCGAAGGTAACAATCTCAGACTCGTGTTACAAATTTTCAGCTGAATTAAATGGACTGGTGTTAGCTAGAATAGAACACTAAAGTTGTTATATGGAGAAGGTTATTGGTATCATTTTTAGGACTCTTATGATCCTATAACTCACTCAGCTGTCTGATGTCACCTAGAAAAGAATAATAATGTTATTCTTATTTACAACAGGGTAAAAATTACGTTATGGATAGCAGATGTACTTTTCCCATTGTTTTGAGTTATAGATGGTTTGTTGACAAAAAAAATGAGTCACAAATTATTGCGCCCGAATATGTCTATATTGTCCTTGAAATCATTAGTCCCTTGCAACTGGAAGTCATATAATATCCATTAACCTTCTCATGCTCGGGACAACTATGGTATTCTATAATAGCTGATACCAGATTATTTTATTCAACTAAGCATAAGTGGTAAGAGATGAGAGTGTTACTATTAATCTCTTTCACGGTCGAGACATATTTGCTGTTCTATTTCGCTTAGTGTCAGATGATATTATTCGGCGAGCCTAATGATGGACACCGTAGTGTTAACTAATAAAGGAGGATCCAAATATGGATGTTAGCAGTATCCTGTAAGTATTACTTTTACAGTTAATAATAATCAGTACAGATCATCACCAGTTACACACAGATCATCATCAGTTACACACACACACACACACACACACAGGGAGTCAATCGAGGCAGACGTGCGACATCGGCGCTCCGTACCGAACCAACACGGCCAGTGGCATTACCTAAATTAGTATCTTTGTATGAGTCAAGCTCTGTACCAGGTTAGACTAAATGATTTTTCATTATTAAAAGAAAAAAAAAAAAGTTTAAACAAGACTTGTTCAAACAGAAAAGAGAACCAAGACGAAAGAATGCGCTCAGTCAGCTGAGGTTTGTTTAGACTACAGCAGCACGGGGAATGTAATTACATACTCTGTACTTTTAGTATTGCAAAATGGATACATACTTTAGTAAAGCAAATTTGGAAAAGAAAGGGGATAAAGGTAGAAAGCAAAATGATGATTTCTACCAAGAACTGGTTGAAGTGGAGACTCACAATAGACTGGTTGAACGTGTACACAAACTAGAAATGGCTTTCAAAAATGAAATTGATGAAATAAAGAAGCAGATGCACTTGCAAAAGGAAGAAATAGAAAAACTAGGACGGGAGGCCAACAAGAAAGACACAACCATCAGTGAACTAACAGTGGAACTGAGTACACTTAGGAAGGAAATGAGTGAAATGGCAAGTACAGTAGTCAATCACGAGAGTGTTATGGAAGAGTTCAAAAATGACACAGAGACAGTTAGGCAAGTAAGCAGTCTTATAGACCAGAGCAGTGATACTGAGAAGATAACACAGGTGAATGAAGCTGTGCAAAGCTACAAAAATGATGTGGAAACCACGTATGCTAAAATGGTGAAAGTAAAGAAAGACTTAGAAACAAGGGTGGAGGAAAAAAGCATTCAAAAGGAAGTGAAAAGAATAAACCAAAACAATCCAAAGTTAGTCAAAGATTCAGTAGATATAAACAAATCTATAGTAATCACTGGTATAGAAGAGGAAGAAGTAAAAAACAAGATCACAAGAGTCAAAAAGGAGATGGCAAATGTAATGAGCTTAATGAAACAAGTATAAGAGGAAATCTGTAGTAAATACATAGAGGAACACAAAAGGTTAGGGAAATACGAGAAAAGCAAGACAAGACCTCTAAAGGTGACTTTCCAGAGTGTAAACACTGTCGAAGAGATACTAAAAAATGCAAAGAATCTTATGGAAAAAGAGGAGTTCAAAAATGTATGGATAAAAAGATGCCTAACACAAGAGGAACTGGAATTACTGAAAGAGAAAAGGGAGGAAGCAAAAACAAAAAATGAGGGAAGATGAGAAGAGAAGAAATTTTTTACAAAGTAATAGGATTGCAGGTACGAAAGTGGTACACAAACAGGATGGAATAAAAGGAGGAAGGTAGTAAAACCATGTCATGACAAGTTTATAGACAAGATGATAAAGTTGATGTACTCAAATGTGGATGGAATGGTATCTAAATTACTAGAGATGAATGATTATGTCAGAGAAAATGAACCACAAATAATATGCCTAACTGAAACAAAATTAACACCAAGGATATCCAATGACATACTAAACTTAGAGGAATACAATATATGGAGAAGAGACAGAAATTTAAAAAAAGGAGGAGGAATTATAATATTAACTAAGAAAAATCTAAAAGTCAATGAAATAAAACTAGATATACCATCACAAGTAGAACTGATTGCAGTAGAGATCAACACATCTGAAGGGAAAGTAATTGTAGCCAATTTGTCCATGCCACCCAGATCAAACACATGGGAAAGAGATGAATATGAGGACCTGGCAGAGAGTACAGTTCAGAGTTTAAGATCATTACTACATAAAATGGAAGAGAAATCGGAAAGAATTATACTAACTGGGGATTTTAATACAAATATAAATTGGAATACTCTAGATATAATTAGCCAAGAAAGTTGCTGGGACCAAAAGCTCCTGGATCTCGTGCAAGAGTTTTTCCTAACGCTACATGTGAGGGAAACCACCAGAAAAAGAGGACTTGATGTACCTTCAGTGCTAGATCCAATATTTACTAGGCAAGAAAATGATATTGACAGTTTAATATATCACCCTCCACTCGGCAAAAGCGATCATGCAGTACTAAATTATAACTTCAGGATAGCATATGACATAGTTAACAGCAATGACAGTTACAAAAAGAGCCTAAACTATAACAAGGGAAATTGTCAAGACCTAAAGAAGTATTTCTTAGAAGTTGATTGGGAAAATGAGCTTAGAGGACAAGATTTAAATGCTGTATATAAAAAACTCTTTGAATTTTATGAAATAGGAGTCCAGAAGTACATCCCAAAACACAAAGAAGCAGATAAGAAAATACAGAAATGGTTCAATACAGAATGTAAAAAATCAAAAGAAAGAAGAGATTTGTTGTGGAATAGATACAGAAGACACAATAGTGAAAGGGCGTATAATAATTACGAACAGGCAAGAAACGATTATACAAGAATAAGGAGGGAAGCCCAAAAACAGTTTGAGGAGGATATAATAAATAAAAGTAGTGATCAACCAAAGCTGTTTTACAGCTACATCAGAAGCAAAACCAAAGTAAAAGATATAATACAATCCATTACGGACGAGGGAATCACTTATTCACAAGAGAAAGATATTTGTGAAGCACTAAATAAGAATTTCCAATTCAATCAATCAATCATTTCCTGTGGCACCCTCGGGGATGCATAGGGCCTCGATGAACTCACACCACCACATCCTATCTTGTGCTAACTCCTCAAGATCTCCCCAACACTCATCTCCAGCTTCCCGTCTCATTGTCCTCACCCACGTCTCTTTTGGCCTTCCTCTACCTCTCCTACCAAGTGCCACCCACCCTGGTGTACCTCGTACTATTCCCTGTCTCCTATACACATGTCCTAGCCACTTCCATCGTGAGAACCTAACATATTCATCGACCGGCTGCACTCCCGTTATTTGTCTAATTCTACTATTTGGTATCCTTTCCCACCACTTAACTCCTAATATTCTTCTAAGTGCTTTGTTTTCAAACACCAAGAATTTATTTTCCATAGTCACTGTGCTGTACCAAGACTCGTGTCCATAAATTAAGATACTCCTAACCATTACCTTATAAAGTTTGATTTTTGTATGCACAGAAAAATTGTTATTATTCCAAATATTTTTAAGCATTCCCATTGCCTGATTAGCCTTCTTTAACCTTTCCTCGAATTCAAAGTTCAAAGAACCATCCTTGGCTAAATAAGTACCTAAATATTTAAACCTATCAACCTGCTTTACAACCATACCTCCAATTACACATTCCTGCGCATTTTCCATATTCATATTGATTATTTCAGTTTTTCCTCAATTAATAACCAAACCCACCTTGCGACCTTCACTCACCAAACAGTCCAACACTCTCTGCATCTCTTCTGGCCCATCACAAATCAAAACTATATCATCTGCATAATCTAAATCCAAAAGTTTCCTGTTCTCTCCCCAAAGTATACCTGCACCGGTTTCTGTTCCAACGCGTTTCATAATGTAATCAATGACCAATATAAATAGTAAAGGCGATAGAACACCACCTTGAATTACTCCGGACTTGACTTCAAACGAATCACTCAGACAACCATCAACCATCACTTTACAAAATGTGTCCTCATGCATGTTCATAATGACCCTCACAAACTCCTCTGGTATTCCATAATGTCTCATGATCTTCCCCATAGTCTCTCTCGAAACACTATCAAAAGCCTTTTCAAAATCAACCAAACAAAGACTTAACGGTACTCTCATTTCATTAACTTGCTGCATCAAATGCCTAACTATAAAGATCTGATCATTGCAACCACGTCCCTTTCTAAAACCAGCCTGTTCATCCCTCAAAATACCCTCAACCACCGGCTCCAACCAATTTAACAACACTCTACTGAAAACTTTCAAAGCTATCGGTGACAAAGAGATTCCCCTCCAATTACCACATTCACTCAGGTCTCCCTTCTTCGGAACTTTAACAATTACACCATTCTTCCAAACTGATGGTAGTAACCCCGTCACCCATATCTTATTGAATAGCTTGGTCAAGATCATTATTAATCTATCCCCCTCCACTTTAAACATTTCCGGAAATAAACCATCCTCCCCTGGTGCCTTATTATTCTTTAACTGTTTTACTGCTTTCTCCACTTCTGCAAGCCTCAACTCTTCTGTTTCTATATTTAAATCTTCCTGAGCAGACGGTATATCCTCTTCTGGTGGTATTGTTCTATTAAGAACTGTCTCAAAATGCTCTTTCCATCTATTTTTAATATCTCCATCTTTGGTCAATAAATTTCCTTCCCTGTCTCTAACTGGTATTTCCTTGCGTTTACCTGCATTACCACTCAGTTCTCTAATCGATTCATATGCTATTCTTTGACTCTGTCCATCATTTTTGTTTATTAAGATTTCAGTCTCTGCAACCTTTTCATCCACACATCTTCTTTTATCTCTCCTAGCTAACCTTCTTACTTCTGAATTCAAACTCCAGTACGCAGCTCTTGCTAATTCAATCTCTCGTTCATCAACGCATTGCATCTCACTCCTCAATTTAGCCTCACCTCTCTTTTTTATCATATCCCACGTTTCCTCTGATATCCATTTCTTTCTCCTGAATCTATGTCTCCTTCCAATCGTACATTCAGCAGTCTCATGCAAAACTTTGTTCACATCCTCCCACATCTCATCTACACTTCTCTCCCCCTCTTCCAACGTTTCCAACACCAAAAACCTATTTCTGCATTCTAATCTGAATTCCTCCTTTTCTTCTCCTTCCCTTCTAAGCTTAACAATATCGTATCTACCAACACCAGATTTTTCCTTCTTCTGATTTTTAAGTTTAAACCTTATTTTTGCAATGCTGAGTTGATGGTCACTACCAATATCCGCTCCCCGTTTAACATGAACATCTAGCAGAGAACTTCTATGCCTCCTACTGATAGCGATGTGATCAATCTGATTTTTATATTTTCCACACGGCGACACCCAAGTTGTCTTGTGTATATTGCAATGCTGAAAGAGTGTGCCCCCGATGACTAAGTCATTTGCTAGACAGAAGCTTCCAAACCTCACTCCGTTTTCACTCATCCT
Organism: Coenobita brevimanus; assembly: GCF_032717465.1. Taxonomy (NCBI): domain Eukaryota; kingdom Metazoa; phylum Arthropoda; class Malacostraca; order Decapoda; family Coenobitidae; genus Coenobita; species Coenobita brevimanus. The sequence continues at coordinate 20,858,779 of NC_137013.1, read as the reverse complement.
ACTACCAACTCCCATCTTACCCATACATGCCTCAAATCCCTCATTTGAACAGCCCATTACTGCATTAAAGTCTCCAACGCAGATCAAAACGCAGATCAAAACGCAGATCAAAACGCAGAACAAAGAATTTCCAATTAGTTTTTACAAAAGAAAAAAAATTTGAGAGGGACTATGTGGAACATGCATGTCCACACATACTACCAGATATACAAATAGCAGAAAAAGTAATACAGGAGGAGTTAAGTAGATTAGACAGAGGAAAAGCAAGTGGTCCTGATGAAATTTCATGTTGGGTACTACGAGAATGTGCAAAGGAGTTAAGTAAACCATTATTTTTAATTTTCAAGAAATCCTTGAGTCAAGGTAAATTACCTGATATTTGGAAAAAAGCAAATATTGTCCCCTTATTATAGAAAGGAAATAGACAAAATCCACTCAACTACCGACCAGTATCACTGACCAGTGTTGTAAGCAAGGTATTAGAAAAGCTTATAAGAAAAGCTTGGGTAAATCATCTAGACGAACACAGTATGATAACAGAAAGACAGTTTGGTTTCAGAAAAGGAAAATCATGTGTTACTAATCTGTTGAGCTACTATGACGGAGTAACAAGCACAATACAGGAAAGGGAAGGATGGGTGGACAGTATCTATTTAGATTTCAAGAAAGCTTTTGACACAGTACCACACCAAAGACTTTTATGGAAACTGCACCATCAAGGAGGAATTCGAGGGAAACTGTTTTGTTGGATGCAAGACTTTCTCATAAAAAGAGAAATGAGAATAGTACTAAGAGGAAACTACTCATCATGGAAAGAAGTGACTAGTGGAGTACCACAGGGTTCAGTGCTGGCACAAATCATGTTTTTAGTGTATATAAATGATATAAACAGTAACACTGGAAATGAAAGCTATCTGAATATGTTTGCAGATGATGCAAAAATACAAAGGAGAATTACTAACACAGACTCTTGTAAAGAGCTACAAGAAGAATTAAATAAACTTCATGAATGGAGTAGTACATGGCAAATGGAATTCAATGTGGACAAGTGTCATGTAATCTAGTTTGGTAAAAGTGGAAAAAGACCTGATTGGGATTATAAGTTAGGAAATAAAACCCTATACACATCAGAAAGAGAGAAGGACCTAGGTGTGATTATCAATAACAGACTATCTCCGGCTGACCACATCAGCGAGAAGGTACGGAACATGTATACTCTGCTTGCAAGTATGAGAATAGCATTCACATACATAAATGAAGACATGCTAATAAGGATAATAACATCATTCATTAGACTAACCCTGGAATATACATCAGTAGTCTGGAGTCCTCATCTCAAAAAACACATAGACAAGATCGAAAAAGTTCAAAAGGCCGCTACAAGATGGATACCAAGCTTAAGGGACCTAAGCTACGAAGAAAGACTAAATAAACTGAATCTACCAACACTGCAGGAAAGAAGGAAAAGAGGTGACATGATAATGCTATATAAGTGCATATCAGGGAAGGAGAAAATAGACATAAATGATTACTTAACATATGGAGAAGCATCAGCAAGAGGACACTACAAAAAACTGCATAAGAAGAGAGGTGATAAAGACGTAAGGAAATTCAGTTTCCTGGACAGAGCAATTGGTCAATGGAATGCACTACCGAATGAAATAGTGTGTGCCAAAACAATTCACAAATTTAAGGATATGTAAGATAAATATGGTTTAAGACACGGGACAGTACGAGCTTGACTCATTCCTGTAAAGATACAATTAGTTAAGAACAATTAGTTTAACACACACACACACACACACACACATATATATATATATATATATATATATATATATATATATATATGTGTGTGTGTGTGTGTGTGTGTGTGTGTGTAATATATATATATATATATATATATATATATATATATATATATATATATATATATATATATATATATATATATATATATATATATATATATATATATATATATATATATATATATATATATATATATCATCATCATCATCATCATCATCTGTCATTACAAGTCCACTGCTGAACAAAGGTCTCCCCCAACCTTATCCAAAAATTCCTTGACTGAGCTAATCTTTGACACGTTTTCCATGCAAATTTCTATATCTCATCTCTCCACCTCCTGTCTGGCCTTTTTCTGCTACGCTTAGAATCTCTTGGTGTCCAGTCAGTCAACCTCTTGCTCCATCGGTTATCCCATATTCTTGGTACATGGCCTGGCCACTTCCATTTCTGTTCTTTTATAACTTCTATATTATCTTTGACTTTAGTCTGCTCTCTCACTCAAGTTGATCTTTTCCTGTCTCTTAAAGATATTCCCAACATTGACCTTTCCATTGCTCTCTGAGAACTAATTACTTTATTTTCCATCGATTTTGTCAGTTTCCAGGTCTCACACCAATACTCCATAGCTGGAATTATACATTCTTCATATGCTTTTCGTTTCATACAAACTGGCAAGCTACTTTTCATAATGTCTCTATGTTTACTGAAAGCTTTCCGTCCAATTGTAATGCATCTTTTTATTTCGCTATCATTATCTTTCGTTAATTTTAGTATTTGTCCCGAGTAATTGTACTCCTCTACTTCTTCAAGAATTTCTCCACTTATTCTGATGACGCTCTCTGGTGTTTGAGGATTAGACATTAGTTTTACTCTGGTTCATCTTTAGCCCTACCTTTAGACTTTCTCTGTTCAGGTCATTTAACATGTCTTGCAATGTCTCTGCTGTTTCTGAGATTAGGACAATGTCATCTGCAAATCTTAAATTGTTAAGCTTTTCTCCATCTACGTTCACTCCATTGTTTTCCCAATCTAGCTTTCTGAAAATACTTTCCAGGCATGCTGTTAATAGCTTTGGTGAAATTGAATCTCCCTTACGCACGCCCTTCTCTGTCTATCTATCTATTGCCAGGCGCCTCAATCCCGTTCGGGGTGGCCACAAACAAATCGCCTCCACGTCGCCCTGTCCCCCGCCATTTCACTGCCCTGTTCCCAACTCACACCCCCCTCTCTCATATACCTCTCCACCCTATCCCTCCATCTCATCCTCGGCCTCCCCCTCCCTCTTCCCCCCTCCACCTCACTCACATACTCTCTCTTCGTCAGTCTTTCACCCTCCCTCCATCCTCTCCACATGGCCAAACCACCTCAGTGTGTTCCTCATAACGCTTCCTATCACATCCACATCAACACCACAACGCTCCTTTATATCCTCATTCGTCAGCCTGTCTCTCCATGTGACTCCACAGGCTTCTCTTAAATAACTGATTTCCACTGCTCTCACTCTTGACTTGTGTCCTTCCAACAACGTCCAAGCTTCACTTCCATACGTTACAGTTGGTATCACAATACTGTCATGTAGTAACTTTTTCACCTCCATGCTCACTTCCCTATTTCTTATCACTGCTTTCAAAGAACCAGCAACCTTTCTTCCCTGTTGTACCCTTTCAAGCACTTCACCCTCCAAACCTCCATCCTTACTCATCACACTACTCAAGTACTTAAACGTACTCACATGTTCCAATTCCTCACCATCCAACCTCGCTGTACATTCACTGACTTCACCTCTCTAAAAGACCATCACTTTACTCTTCCCTACATTCACCTTTAGATTCCGTTTCTTACACACTCTCCCAAACTGATCCACCAAGCCTTGCAGCTCCCTTTCGTCTTCACTCAACAACACAGTATCATCTGCAAACAACAGTACAGGGAGTTTCCAAACACTGTCCTCTCTCACCAGTGCCACTCCAAAGGCTTTTCGTCTCATTAACTCTCCTCCTCTTACTGACTCCCTTCAACCTCTGTCTCTTCGCCGCACTGTTGCATCTTTATCTCTTTTCTATCGCTACTTTAATGGTCACTGCTCCTCTGAACTGTCTGCTTGCATTCCTCCACCTCTACGACGGGCGCGTAGCACCCGTCTGGCAGCAAACTCTCATCCCTTTTCTGTCCAACTCTCTAATGCAAGAGTTAACCGTTACTCCCAGTCTTTCATTCATGCAACAGGTCAGCTCTGGAACTGTCTCCCTCTGTCTGTATTTCCTCCTGCCTATGATCTCCAGTCTTTCAAACGCAGTGTGTCCAGGCATCTCAAAATGATCGGATCTTGAATTTGGCTCTCTATTGTATTTTGTTTTTCTCTTGGAGGGAACTGTTACTGCGGGCTCATGGCCTTTGGTTCCTTCTTCCTCGCATAAAAAAAAAAAAAAAAAAAAAAAACATCCACTACCCTACCTTGTACCTCTTTTATTACCTCATCCATGTACAGATTGAACAACCATGGAGACATGACACATCCCTGTTTCAACCCAACCTCCAAAGAGAAAAATTCACTTAGTTCACCATCCACACGCACTGCAGCCTTAGCACCATCATACATACTCTTCACAGCATTCAACAACTTTCCATCTACTCCATATATTCTTAATACTTTCCACAATCCTTGTCTATCCACCCTGTCATATGCTTTCTCCAAATCCATGAAAGCCACATACAACTTCTTTCCCTTCTCTAGAAACTTTTCCACTAAAGATCTAAGAATGAATATCTGATCTACACAACCTCTTCCCTTCATAAGCCTCCCTGTTCTTCTCCAACTAATTCCTCTGTTCTTTCTCTAACTCTGTCATTAAGTATCCTACCATACACTTTTCCTATTATACTAAGAAAACAAATGCCCCTATGATTACCACACACTTCTTTTTCCCCTTTTCCTTTGTACAAGGGAATAATTATACCTGACTTCCAATCCTCCGGGACTCTACCTTCCTCCCAGGCCAATCTGCACATCTTCCACATCCATTCTACTACTATCTCTCCCCCATGCTTCAGCATTTCACCACACACTCCATCAATTCCTGGGGCTTTCCCCAATTTGACTTTCTTCATTGCTTCCACAACTTCTATCCTATTGATTTTTTCCTGTCTTCTCACCTCCCTTCTTCTCCCAGCCATTCCCCAGCCACTTATACTCGCATTACTTCCATCCTCTATGTTCAACAATTCCTTAAAGTGTTCTCTCCATCTGCTCACTTTTTCTTCCTTCTCCACTAGTAATCTACCATTTTTATCTTTCACTCCCCTGCTAACTTCACTTCCACCCTGTCATACTCTCTTCACCTCTTTTCAGAACATTTTCTTACAGTCCCTCCACTTTACACTCAAATTCCTTCCAAATTCCTCATCCACTCTCTTCTTACTCTCTCTTACTAATCTTTTCACCTCTCTCTTTCTTTCTACATATAACTCTCTCTTCCGCCTGTCAATTTCTTCCACGCCCCTATTTCTCATCCATTCATTGTATGTTTTCTTCTTTTGTGCCACAGCCTGTCTCACCTCTTCAGTCCACCACGCTGTTCCTTGCACCGCCCTCCTTCTTCTCTTCCTCCCACACACCACATCACATGCTGCACATATTTCCTCTGTAAATATCCTGCACACACCTTCCACGTCCCCCATCTGCTCCAATTCATATTTGCCCAATCGTTCCTCCACTTCTCTCTTATACTCTGCCTTTTTCTCATCCTCTTGTAACCTTTCCACTCTCCTTGCAACTACTCCTTCCTCTCGTCTTTCCCTTCTTCTATTCCTCCATCTTACTTGTATCCTAATTCTGGCCACCACCAAGTAGTGGTCAGAAAGTCCACTCCCCCAACCTCTATAAGCTCTTGCATCCATTACACATCCTCGCAGCCTTTCATCCACACACACATAATCAATCATTGCCTTCCTTTCATTCAGTTCACCACCCACCCTTCTCATCACTCGCCATGTATACCTGTGGATCATTTTATGCCTGAAGAGGGTATTGGCTATCACCAACCCCCTCCCAGCACAAATGTCCACTAAAGCACTGCCATTCTCATCTATCTCAGCAGGCACACCCCACTCACCAACTATTCCATCCACCTTCACATTCCCTACTTTACCATTCATATCACTGATCAAAAACACTCTCTCATTCCTTCCAAACTTTTCCATGCACACTTCTACATTTGTCCAGAACTCTTCTCTCACTCTGCTAGCACGAGCTTGCGTTGGGGCATACACACACACAGTCGCCCACATTTGTATTCGAACTTTCAACTTTGCCCACACAATCCTTGACCCAACTGATTCATATTGTCTTATGCTCTTCTTCCATCTTTTACTCACAACTATACATACTCCTTCCTTTGCCCTCTCATTCACACCTACTCCTGTACATATACCCCATCGATACTCCCATTCTCTCAATCTTATGTAATTCAACTGTAACAGTTCCCTCTTTATATATGTTTTCGAGCAGTTTTACAGTGTTCTCCTAAGTCTACTAATACCAAGTCGGTTCACTTTCCCTCAGGGCACAGGGAGGCGTGGCTTGTGTGTGATGTCAGTCGGCTTAAGTAACAGAATATGTATAAAAGGGCAGACTCAAATTAAACATTTATAATAAGGGAAAACGAAGAAGGGGAAGAAGTGCGAACTCATTTAACTGTATGACATAGCAGTAGGTTCCTTCACACCCCTATGCCTTCCCTCACACATTTCAGTCCCTTCCCTCACTTCGGACTGAAAATGTGTCATGATCTGGAGTCTGCAGCATACACCCACTCACCACCACGGTCAGGCGTCAACTGAACTTCGGTTTCGTGCCAGCTGACGTCACTCCGATGCTCCGCCCCCTGAGCCAGCTTGGACCCGTTTTAGATGGAAGTGATCCGACTTGGTATTAATAGACTTAGATGTTCTCATTCACTCCTTGTTCTCGCAATGAATTTATAATTGTTATGTGCTCCACATATATATATATATATATATATATATATATATATATATATATATATATATATGGCTAAGTAGGTAGAGAGGTGGCCTACAGTCCTACCGAACCCAGGTTCAAGCCCCTGCTGGGGCAGGGAACAGTTAAAGGATTTGAATTTCATTAAATCGGACTTTACCGATGGCCCAGAAGACCCGCTGATGTATTGTAAAAATACCCCCGTTAATATCAATACATCAGTCCTGAATGAGACAGCACTATCATGTATTCAATATGGACGGTGGGTGTTATCACCGAAGTGGTGACATGTAGAGGTGTATGGTATGTACAGTAGGAGGACAACTGGGCCTTGAGAGCAGGCTGTGAAGCCTATGCCCAGAGGCGGACACATAAATTTATAATATATATATATATATATATATCATCTCATCAGCCGGTTGAGTATCCACAGCAGGACCGGCACATCCCGTCATATATCTATATATATATATATATATATATATATATATATATATATATATATATATATATATATATATATATATATATATATATAATCTCATCAGCCGTTTGAGTATCCACTGCAAGACCGGCATATCGCAAAAGAAGTGGGGACGATACAGCCGATGTATCATTACCAAGTGGCTTAGGCTGTCTGGTAGAGATTGTACGTAGGGTGAGAAGTGCTTATAAGTGTAATTGTAGTGTTGGAGTCACTTTGGATATGTGTGTGGTCTGTGAATCAAGTGTAATCGGCCAGCGGAAGCCGATTGGGTGCAACCATACTTTACAGTAGACACTGGTTCAACCACAGCACCCCTTGTGTCCGCCAATGCAGTAAGTGGCCAGAAGACTGCTCCCAGAGTTTATTACCCTGGCGGGGCGCGAACCCTCATTCTTCAGTGTATGAAAACGCACACTTTACCACTGTACCACAGAGGCTCACACACACACACACACACACACACACACACACACACACATATCCATCTATATATATATATGTATATACATATATATATATATATATATATATATATATATATATATATATATATATATATAGATAGATAGATAGAGATAGATATAGATATATATCTGAGCGAATTCAAAGGAGGGAGGAGGCGGGGTAGGTCAAGGAGAAGGTGGAGAGATATGGTGGATGAATGTGTGAGGAAGAGATGTTTGCAAGTCGGTGAGGCTAGGGACCTGACAGGAGATCGAGCTGGCTGGATGAATTTTGTGAGGAGAAGTGCAAGATCAGGGATTTTTGGCACCCATTTTTAACATGGCAGCGTCTGGATTGACTCTGTCAGATACGATTATGTGAAGCCACAGAACGTGGTGAATGTTTTTGGCGAATCCGATAGAACCAGGAGTCCGGGGTCTTGAATCAAAAGTGAATCGAAGCGTAGCCAATTGGATTGGGCAAATTTGGGCTGTCTGGACATTGCTACTCCTCACCCTGCCCTAGGGTGGGAAAGAAGGTCCGGACGATGATGATGATTTTATATATATATATATATATATATATATATATATATATATATATATATATATATATATACATATATATATATATATATATATATCTATATATATATCTCTCAATCAATCAATCATTTCCTGTGGCACCCCACAGGATGCATAGGGTCTCAATGAACTCTCTCCACCAATATTTGTCTCTTGCCATCTCCTTCAGGTCCCACCAACACTCCTCTCCTGCTTCTTTTTTCATTGTCCTCAACCAGGTTTCCCTCGGCCTACCTCTACCTCTTCTTCCTCTAGCAATCCACTCTGGCACATCCTGTATTAAACAACCTTCTTTTCTGTTTATGTGCCCCAGCCACTTCCAGCGAGACAGTCTCACATATTCATTAACTGGTTCCACTCTCGTAATATCCCTTACTCTTTCATTTGTAACTCTGTCTTGCCACTTTACCCCAAGAATCCTTCTCAGTATTTTATTCTCAAATCCTAATACTTTCTGATCCGTTGCAATTGTACTGTACCATGACTCATGCCCGTAAATTAAAATGGGTCTAACCATGGACTTGTAAATTTTCACTTTAGTATGTACCGAAAGCATATTATTATTCCAAACAGATTTCAACATTCCAACAGCTCGCCAAGCCTGTCTAATCCTCTCCTCAATTTCATTGTTTAATGATCCATTAGATGATACAATCGTTCCCAGATATTTAAAGTTTTCTACATTCTTCACCACATTATTCCCAATTACACAATCGATTTGGTTCTCCACGTTCATATTAATAATTTCAGTCTTTCTACAATTTATTACCAATTCCACTTTTTCTCCTTCCTCCACCAGACAATCGAGCACCCTCTGCATCTCGTAAATACTTCCGCAAATCAGTACAATATCATCAGCATAGTCCAAATCCATCAGCTTCTTATTTTCTTTCCAGTTAATTCCTGCACCTGTTCTCCTTACAACCTTTTTCATAACATAATCCATAACCAAAACAAACAACAAAGGCGAAAGAACTCCTCCTTGAATCACTCCTGACCTAACTTGAAATGGATCACTCAAAGAACCACCCACCATTACCTTACAAAAAGTACCTTCATGCAGGCTTCTAATAATATTTACAAACTTTTCTGGTATACCATAGAATCTCATAATTTTCAACATAGCTCCACGTGAAACACTATCAAACGCCTTTTCAAAATCCACAAAACACATGTTAAGTGGCATTTTCATCTCATTAGCTTGTTGCATTAGATGCCTTACAATAAAAATCTGATCATTACAACCTCGACCCTTTCTAAATCCCGCTTGTTCTTCTCTTAAAATTTTATCAATTACTGGCTCTATTCTGTTCAACAAGATTTTGGAAAAGACTTTTGCAACTACAGGTGTCAAAGTTATCCCCCTCCAATTGCCACACACACTTAAATCTCCCATTTTTGGTATTTTTATAATCACTCCATTTTTCCACTCTTCTGGAATTCCACCATTATCCCAAGCCACATTAAAAAGTTTCAAAAGTGCATTCATCAACTCGTCATTTTCCACCTTAAGCATTTCAGGGAATATTCCATCCTCACCTGGAGCCTTAGAATTCTTTAACTCCTTTATAGATTTTGCTACCTCTTCCAAAGTTATATCCTCCGTTTCTATCTGCAAATCTCTCTCTGCTGGCAAAATGTCCTCTTCAGCTGGGATTGGTCTATTTAGAACAGATTCAAAGTGCTCTTTCCATCTTCC
>NC_137013.1:20821254-20843754 GCF_032717465.1 Coenobita brevimanus | reverse complement strand
TTGGCCCAAAAAGTATTAGCCAGTACTCCTTCAAACTGTTCTCACCGGTAAAGCTCAAGTAAATTATGCATCTTTGCCTCAGGATCAATCTGATAATTATGATGTAGTTAAGAGCTTGATTCTTAAGGCCTATGAGCTTGTTCCTGAAGCCTATACAGTAAAATTTAAGACATCTTATAAGCAAGATAAGCAATCCCATGTTGAGTATGCAAAAATCAAAGAAGATCTGTTAGAGCAGTGGTTAAATTCTAGGAATGTGGATTCTGATTTTGATAAATTTAAGCAGATGATTTTGCTGGAGGACTTCAAAAGGTGTATTAATAATGATGTAAGCCTATATCTTGATGAGAGAAGAATAGATAATTTGTCTGATGCTGCAGTTTAGCTGATGAATATGTTCTCACTCACAAGAGATATTCTAAAGAAAAAAGGAAAGCTGAGAGTAAGTACGTTGCCTCTACTCAGAGTACAGGTAACAGGAAAGAGAATAAAGATGATGTTTCTCAGGAAGTAAATACCAGCTCCACCTCTAGATTTCAGAAAAGTAAATGTACTTATTGTAGTAAGCTTGGTCATACTACGGAGAAATGTTTCAGGAGACAGCGTGATGTGAACAAAAAGGAGTCTTTAAATATTCAGTCAATTGGTCTAGTGTCCACCCTTGAGAGTTCCCAGAATTCTTTAACCGAGTTAACTGAACCTGCTTTGAGGGGTAAATTAAATTCTCATGATGAAGCTTCTCTTTTGAGCAGTAACGTGGGTGACACTCTCAAGAGTTCATGTGCTAATTTCCTGTCTGATGGTTTTGTCAGTCCTCTGGGCAGTAATAACAGGAAATCAGTTAAAATATATCGTGATACAGGTGCTTGTCAATCCCTTATGCTGACCAGTGTTCTAGGCTCTAATGTTAATTCCTCTGATGAAACTGTAATCTTACAAGGTGTAGGGAATAATTACTTCTCTGTCCCTCTGTGCAGAGTGAATTTAGAGTCTGGTTTTGTTAATGGTTCCGTTATGGTTGGGTTGGTTGAGACACTCCTAATGTCAGGTGTAACTTTCTTACTTGGAAATGATATTGGTGGAAGTCAAGTGTGTCCAGCTCCTCAGTTGTCTAGTGAACCAGTGACTGCGACCCAGGATTGTGATATCCCTGATGTGTTCTCTGCATGTGCTGTCACTAGGGCTAAGTCTAAAGTTACTGGTGACTTAAAGGATAATGATGATGATGATGATGTTATCCTAGCTGACACTTTTCTTGCTAATTTGGACCACTCACCAGATGAGGCAGTACCCCGTAGTGTTGATAATTTGTCTCGTCAAGAGTTGGCTGAGTTGCAGGTTGCTGACCCTGAGTTGAAAGGTCTAGCTAACTCTGCTTCCAGTGAGGAAGAGTCAGCTGGTGCTTCTACTTGTTATTATATAAAGTCAGGAGTACTTATGAGAAAGTGGAGACCCCCGACAGCATCAGCCGACTGTGAATGGGAGGTTGTACATCAAGTTGTCATCCCTCGTGTTTGTAGGCAGGATATCATTAGAGTGGCTCATGATTCCAGTTTGGCAGGACACCTTGGAGTGAGGAAGATTGTGGCACGCATTTTGAAACACTTCTACTGGCCAGGTATCTTCAGAGATGTTTCCTGGTATTGTAAGTCTTGTCACACCTGTCAAGTTGTGGGGAAGTGTAATCAGACCGAAAAGGTTGCACCTCTAGTTCCCATTCCTCCTTTTGAGGCACCATTCACCCGTGTGTTGGTGGATACTGTGGGCCCTCTTCCTAAGACTTCTTCAGGCTTTTCTTATGTGTTGACCCTGATTGATATGGCTACTCGATATCCTGAAGCCATTCCACTTAGAAATATCTCAGGAAAGAACGTGGTTAAGGAAATGCTAGGGTTCTTCACAAAGTTTGGTCTGCCCAAGGAGGTACAGTCAAACCGGGGAAGTAATTTCATGTCAAATGTTTTCAAGCAGTCTCTGAAAGAGTTGGGCATCACCCAGATCACGTCTTCAGCTTACCATCCCCAGACCCAAGGAGCGTTGGAGAGATATCATCAAACACTCAAATCGATGCTCAAGAAATACTGTTTGGAACATCAGAAAGACTGGGATAAAGGTCTTCCATTCGTTGTATTTGCCGCAAGAGAATCTCCAAATGAATCACTGGGCTTCTCACTCTTTGAACTACTGTTTGACCATGAAGTAAGAGGACCCCTTAAGCTACTCAAGGAATGCTGGCTGTCGGAGGAAGATGACATCAACCTGCTGGAGTATGGGATGAAGTTCAAAGAACGGCTGTCCACTGCTTTACAGCTGGCGAGAGAGAATTTAGGAGCTGCTCAGGAGAAGATGAGGACTTGGTATGATAAGAAGTCCAGGTTACGCCACTTTCAGCCAGGAGATCAGGTTTTGATTCTGCTACCGGTGCATGGGCAACCTCTTCAAGCCAAGTTTAGTGGTCCTTATTTCGTGGAGAAGAAACTCAATGATGTCAACTATGTCATCGCCACACCAGATCGTAGAAAGAACAAGCAACTTTGTCACATCAACATGCTAAAGTTATATCACAGGCGGGACGAGAATAACCCAGTCTGCACTGTAGCTGTTCCACCAGAGTTTGCAAGTGAAGTTCTCCCATGCAGCATGAGCCTGAGTGATAGTTTGGGGAAGAATCCTGATATCATGAATGATCTCCAGACTAAGCTTTCTCATCTAGCTCCCGAGGAAAGGCAGGAGTTTTCGGCATTACTGCAGGAGTACCCGCAAGTGTTCCGTGCCACTCCAGGAAGAATCACTGTGTTGATGCATGATGTCGATGTTGGAGACGCAAAGCCAATTAAACTACCTCCTTACTGTGTGAACCCAGTGAAAGTTCCATCCAGAAGGAGCTTGGCTACCTGTTGGACCACAAGATGATTGAGCCCTGTCAGAGTGAGTGGAGTTCTCCTGTCACTCTAGTCCCTAAGCCAGGTGGGTCACAGCGGCATTGCATCGACTACAGACGTGTTAATCAGATAACCAAAACAGACACTTACCCTCTCCCTTGCGTGGAAGATTGCACAGACAAGATCGGAAAGGCTAGGTACATAAGTAAGTTTGATTTGTTAAAGGGATACTGGCAAGTACCTATGACTGAACGTGCTAGGGAGATCTCATGTTTTGTAACACTTGGAAAGACTTTTGCATGTTCTGTAATGCTATATGGTATGAGGAATGCACCAGCCACATTTCAGAAGCTCATGAATATTGTAACAGAGGGTTTGGCAGGGTGTGTTGTTTATATTGATGATGTATTAATCTTCAGTGACAACTGGAAAGATCACCTATGCCATGTCAGTAAATTTCTTGAGCATTTGGTTCAGGCTAATCTTGTAGCTAATTTATCAAAGTGTGAGTTTGGTCAAGCTAAAGTTCAGTACCTTGGGTACGTAATTGGTGATGGACACGTTGCACCACCTGCAGCTAAGGTTCAGGTTATAAGTGATCTTCCCAGACCTAAAAGTAGGAAAGAGCTACAAAGATTTTTGGGCATGGTAGGTTATTACAGGAGATTTGTTCTTTTCAATTCTTGTATCACCACTTACAGACCTACTGAAAAAGGGAGTTAAATATGTCTGGACCGATAACTGTGAATCCTCTTTCAACAAACTTAAAGCTATCCTATTAAGTCAGCCAGTGCTCGCTACTCCAAATTTTGCTAATCCTTTTAAGATGGCTGTTGATGCAAGTGATACAGGAGCTGGGGCTGTTTTGCTGCAAGAGGATGATCAGGGTATTGAACATCCTGTATCTTATTACAGTAAGAAGTTCACTCCACCTCAAAAGAACTACTCAACTATTGAGAAAGAGCTTTTGGCCTTGATTTTGGGTTTATAGCATTTTTCATTTTATTTGTGTTCTGGTTTTGACCCCATAGTCATTTATACCGATCATAACCCACTGAAATTCCTTAGTAAGTTTAAAGATAAAAATCAGAGATTGACAAGATGGAGTCTACTTCTTCAGGAGTATTCATTAGACATACAACATGTCAAGGGGAAAGAAAATGTTATTGCAGATTGCTTATCTAGACTTTAGACAGATTGTTTTAGAGTAATAAGAAATTTCCGTTGTAAATTTCTTTTTTTTTTTTTTTTTTTTGTGGGGAGGTGTTACATAGCCTATGATTTCATCATCCTTTGCATAATTCTAACGTACAATATGCTGCATGTTTGATCACGATTCGCCTCGTGGCTTCCATAGTGACCAAGCTTCCGTGTTCTACCTCAATCCCCCCTTCTCCTCCCTTATAGTAGAGTAAGTCGTTCTTTCTGTTGTTCAGAGCAGGAGTGTCAACTCTTTGTCCCCTATGGCTTCATTTGCACGTCCTTCTTACAAGTTGTATCAAGCTCTGCCGGCCCCTATATAATGAGCTCAGTCTCTGCATTAATGGCCAATTAGATCTACTCCTCATTTTGTTCACATCTCTGTCCTCCCCTGTACAGTTGTTATTATTTTTGTGAGTGCTCAGGAAGTCTCCAACCATCTAGCAGCTGTGTAATTTGAGTATGAGTGTTATTACATTTTTTTCTTGTACTGTATAACATAATGTGTTGATTCGTAGGCCTGGTAAGGTTTTTGTGATTCATGTGGAGTTTTTGGTGTCAGCCATTATTGATAGCGTTTTGTGTCTGTAATAATATATCTTGCATTAACTGAGCATTGTCCGGTTTTCTCATTTTATCAGGGCTGACTTAGATAAATTTACTCTTGCTAATTTCGTGTTAATAAAGGCTATTGCAATTAACCATATATTTTACCTGTTTTTTGCCATTACATTCTCCTTATGAGTCCTGAATGTTTAGTTGTTAGTTTGAGCATTAAACTTTAACTTGTAATTTTACCTAACTCTTTTGTTTTGAACCTGGAACTTGGCGGGACAGTAGTGAATTTAGCATTCTCACTTGAAGTGTTCATTATCTCTCTCTGTTCCGTAACAATATATATATATATATATATATATTGTATATAGAGAGAGAGACAGTATATATATATATATATATATATATATATATATATATATATATCATTTCCTGTGGCACCCCATGGGATGTATACGGCCTCAATGAACTCTCTCCACCAATATTTGTCTCTTGCCATCTTCAGGTCCCACCAACACTCCTCTCCTGCTTCTTTTTTCATTGTCCTCAACCAGGTTTCCCTCGGCCTACCTCTACCTCTCCTTCCTCTAGCAGTCCACTCTGGTACATCCTGTATTAAGCTACCTTCTTTTCTGTATATGTGCCCCAGCCACTTTCACCGAGACAGTCTCACATATTCATCAACTGGTTCCACTCTCGTAATATCCCTTACTTTTTCATTTGTAACTCTGTCTTGCCACTTTACCCCAAGAATCCTTCTCAGTATTTTATTCTCAGATCCTAATACTTTCTGATCCGTTGCAATTGTACTGTACCATGACTCATGCCCGTAAATTAAAATGGGTCTAACCATGGACTTGTAAATTTTCACTTTAGTATGTACCGAAAGCATATTATTATTCCAAACAGATTTCAACATTCCAACAGCTCACCAAGTCTGTCTAATCCTCTCCTCAATTTCATTGTTTAATGATCCATTAGATGATACAATCGTTCCCAGATATTTAAAGTTTTCTACATTCTTCACCACATTATTCCCAATTACACAATTACGTTCATATTAATAATTTCAGTCTTTCCACAGTTTATTACCAATCCCACTTTTTCTCCTTCCTCTACCAGACAATGAAGCATCCTCTGCATCTCGTAAATACTTCCGCAAATCAGTACAATATCATCAGCATAGTCCAAATCCATCAGCTTCTTATTTTCCTTCCAGTTAATTCCTGCATCTGTTCTCCTTACAACCTTTTTCATAACATAATCTATAACCAAAACAAACAACAATGGCGAAAGAACTCCTCCTTGAATCACTCCTGACCTAACTTGAAATGGATCACTCAAAGAACCACCCACCATTACCTTAGAAAAAGTACCTTCATGCAGACTTCTAATAATATTTACAAACTTTTCTGGTATACTATAGAATCTCATAATTTTCAACATAGCTCCACGTGAAACACAATCAAACGCCTTTTCAAAATCCACAAAACACATACTAAGTGGCATTTTCATCTCATTAGCTTGTTGCATTAGATGCCTTACAATAAAAATCGGATCATTACAACCTCGACCCTTTCTAAATCCTGCTTGTTCTTCTCTTAAAATTTTATCAATTACTGGCTCTATTCTGTTCAACAAGATTTTGGAAAAGACTTTTGCAACTACAGGTGTTAAAGTTATCCCCCTCCAATTGCCACACACACTTAAATCTCCCATTTTTGGTGTTTTTATAATCACTCCATTCTTCCACTCTTCTGGAAATCCACCATTATCCCAAGCCACATTAAAAAGTTTCAAAAGCGCATTCATCAACTCGTCATTTTCCACCTTAAGCATTTCAGGGAATATTCCATCCTCTCTTGGGGCCTTAAAATTCTTTAACTCTTTTATAGATTTTGCCACCTCTTCCAAAGTTATATCCCCTGTTTCTATCTGCAAATCTCTCTCGGCTGGCGAAATGTCCTCTTCAGCTGGGATTGGTCTATTTAGAACAGATTCAAAGTGCTCTTTCCACCTTCCTTTTATATCAAAATCTTTAACAAACGTATTAGGTGTTTTTTATACAAAAGCATCACTAAATAGTGATGCTTTTGTATAGAAAACACCTAATACGTTTGTTATCTATAGTCAGATGAATCTACATATAATTCCATTTTTCAAATCTAAAGTCAGTGGTAGCAGTACAATCACCTACTACTACGAAGATACTCGAACCTTTCATCACCATCACTGTCTTCACTGTAATCTGAGAATTCGTCCTCACTCTCTTCATCTGAATTATTTCAAAGAAGTTCAACAACATCCACAGGATATGATATGTCAACGCAGTGGATCGATAAATCTTCATTGTACCCATGATTTACTGGATTATCCAAGGGTAGCACTGTGAACCAGTCACCACATCCTGGTCACATAGTTACTTCGAGGTGCATGTAACGCCAGTGCCGATTCGCATAGTGGTAACTCAGACAGATCAACTTCCTTTCCGTCATGAAAGCGATTCCAGAAAATAGCAGCTTTGGCTTCATCAAATCGCTTGCAACTCTTTTGATTGTACGCTACACAAGTGCTTCTTTGAAGTCTATCCAAAACTACACTGGATTGTTACTTGTCACCTAGTTCCACAAATACCTTCACCAAATTTTCATTATCTTTTATCATTTTCCACCCACTTCCTTCCTGAAAAATGAAGAAACATATAGTAGTTTCCTGAGAAGACACGGATGCCAAGCAATGTCTGTTTCTGAAGTTCAGTGAGTTGACATTGACTCAAATCGAGGATTCGGCGAACCTGGCCACTCCATGAACTATGATGATCTTTAGATTTTTACGTTCGTTGGCTAGCAAATAGCTTGGGGGTCAGTATCACCAGAACTTGAACTTGAACGCACTACACAGACCGCTGGATCACCAGAGTTTTCATTTAGTGCATGGTGGGTGAGGTAACAGCTCTGTGTGTCAGCCTCTGTGTGGTCACTTACCAGGGATGGTACATCTTCTGAACAGTGTGACATTATCTTCATGCAGACATTCCCCCTTGAACGGTACACAACTTCGTCTCCAAGGAGTCTTTCCTCTTCGCGAAGAACCTGTCTAATCAGCTCCAGCATTCTCTCTTTGTTCTTTCCATTCCACATAAACTGTCGAAATGGAGACGGAATTTTGATATCAGGTGTGTGCAGAATGTACTTATCTGCCTGCCCTCTTGCAGTTCGTTCAGTATGTTTTATGGAATCATCATTTTACATATCACATGCAAAGTAGATCACCTTGTACCGTGTGGGTATGTCGGCCATGATTTTCCTGGCTAAAAACCGGAATGTATATGGTACGCTTAACAATGAACGTAAATACGCAATAAGGTCAACAATGTAAACTGCATTTTCTGATATTTTATTGGCTGTATTTGTCAAATTCAGTGATGTAAATACAACTTCCGTCATCTGACTTTTTGCTGCTGATCGACGAGTGCCATCTGCTGTTGCTAGAGACAGAGATACTGGTGCTAAAGGATAGGTTAATGCTTTATCCAAATTGACAGACCTGTTCTCTTTACAAGACTTAGCTGCCAGTAAGCTTAGGATATCTCTCTGTACTGTTACATGGTTGATTATTCCCTCTACAGTCTGCAGTGTTGTCCTATTCGTATTGTCTTGGAAGCTTCTCCAAGGTGCTCTTTATATTGGGATCGAAGAAGCATCGAGTTTCACCATCCTTTTCTGTATCAAGTTGGGAATTGAATGCAGAGGAGAGTTCTACTCCTTGTTGATGTGTTGACAAAAGGTGCTCATCGACATCATCGGACAATGGTTTGCCTGAAACGATGTTGAACTGTTTGCTAAAGTCAATATCAGGTGAGAATGGGTTGATGAAATATGACTTGATAAGTTCCATAGTCATTTTAACATGATCCTCTGAATTCTGTATTTCTTTTGCTCTCAGGCATTCCTTGGGTTGTGACTCGTTTCATCAAGGCTGGTTAAATCCAGGAGAGAGAAAACCATAGCAGACGTAAATGGACGGTTAAACACCCATTTTCTGTATGTTGTTTCCTGATGAGTGAAGTTCTTAACACCATCTGGTGTTTTCGAGTTCTTCATGAAAATCTGCTCTCCAGCTGCATCACTTGACTGCCTTTCCAGTAATGTTTCTACAGACGGACAAGCCATTCTTCTGAAGCTCGTCCTTGGCACTTGGATATGTATCATCAATTGTCATGACCTGTCGGCAATAATAGGACCCATATCTGGCATAGTTCTGTTTGTTCATAGCAAAACAAAATGGCAAGGAACCTGCCCAGTACTTCAGTCGGAGGTCATAGGCATTCATGTTTATTGCGAAATGGAGTGCATGTTGATCAACTGCTACAATGTACATTGCCCAGAATTGTGGGGTTTTGCCATAGTCTCCTCGAAGAGCCTAGTATTTTGTCTGCTGGTATTGTTGTTCAAAACTAGGGAAACCAACCTCTTCTGAAAGTTCATGAGCAGTATTTGCTGGGACTTTGTTCTGAACAATGTCCACAACTCCATTCAAGAAGTCTGGCATATAAGCTTCTACAAAAAGAGGGTGCAGTGCTTCACTGAAACTTTCATGAATCATCCATGATCTGTTATAATGTTTTCCACAGAGCACGCCTTTGATTCTACCAGATGTGCATAACCCTGCTTGATATGCAACCTCTTCAAATCCGCTGCCTGATACGAATTTACCAATATTGCCAAAGAATTCCATGATGGCATGCATATTCCCAAGGCGGATGATGATACTGTCGAATTCCTCTGGATTGTTCCATATGACATGATAGAATTTGGCAGCAGCACCTACATCAGTAGTTACATGAGCATATCGCATATGGGACTGAGCTGCCATCAGCTGAGATTGCCTTATACATTCCCGTACAGTTTGGTACTCTGTTATAGGACTGATGATTGGTAGGAGAAATGTAATCAATGTCGGTTGAGACGATGGATCTTCATGAAGCTGAATAACCCAACCGACAAAGTGGGGCACTGACTGCATTGTCAAACTGTAATGTTGCCGCAGAAGTTTCCACATGAATATGTCATTAGTGTTTGTTGCTTCCTGATTCCCATCAAAGTCGGTGTTGACTGTCGAAAATCTGGGTCGGTATCTGTGTGGATTTATCTTTCTTTGAGGAAGCACAGCTACAGTTCTTTCGATGGTCCATCGCCGTAATGGTTGAATTTCAGGCGCTGGTTGTGACGCAGGTCGTGAGTCTTTTTCTTGGAATGCAATTCCATGAGTAGTGTGAATACTTCCTGCATTGTTTTCCTTCATACATTCAAAACTGTCCCACCAAAAGTACATTTGAATAGTGTCATTCGCAGAAGATGGAGTCAGAAGTAGGCAACATCCCCTGTCTGCCATTTGTTGAGGTAGTTCAGCCTGTGTCGTTTCAATCGGTCGAACTTGGTTATAGCTGATGGAATGCTCCAGTCGGCCAAGACCAGAGTCTACATTAAATTTTTCTTTCCTGTCATAATGTGAAGCCCTGTTCCTAGGAGAGCATGTTTTTGTATTAGAAACTTTCCATTGGAGTTGGCATAGATCATATCTTGTGAGAAAGACTCGGCAAGCTTTCGTGATTCATTACTCGCTGTGTGATGTGTCGATTGTGAATCTATCAGTTTCATGAGAAAGTTTGTCAGACATTTGGGAGGGCTGCGATTTAGTGCTCCTAAAGAATCACTAGTCAGAGGCTAAGGCAGATCTCCAGCATTTGCCATCATTTTTTTAATGACCATCTGTAGTGTATTTGGTGCCTCTGCAGGAATAAAATCCTGACTTTCTTGCACATACATAGATAGAGTGCTATTTGATAGCACTTTCTGAATGATTACCATGAGTGGCTGCTGGTGTGGTAAGATGGTAAGTTTCCTTTTCACTTCGGCTCGTAACCTTGTATCATCTCCGTTAAGTTCACATATATCAGTTAAGAGCTTCATAGATGCAGACTTTTTACAGCCAATTATATGATTTTCAGCAAATGAAAATAATTCATTGGAATTCGTTTGGCACTGATAATGATGATCATTTTGTGAAGCAGCAGCAGATGGTTTTGAGCATATCCGTGTATAAGCTTTGTAACACCTTCTGTGCATCATGAATTGTTTTACTATGAAATCCTGGCCCTCTATTGCCAACATCATCCCAGCATCATTTTTCAGACTTGCAGCTTGCCTGATTCTCTCACATGCTGACCTCGTCTGGATCACTGCTATTTGTTGTTTTACCCGGCCAACTTTAATGGGTTTCGATGTACCAGAGTTTGGATTTGTACACTTCTTTCAGAACTTGCCCCTGTTATTGCTCGAATCCACATTTAGCTTTTTCCTCTCAAAGTGGTTATTCTTCACATTCTGCCCCCCTTTTGTGTTTTGCATTTCTAACTGATATTGCTTTCTTGAATTTTTGTAACAGTCCCCGTGGACGGAATGAATGTTGGAGTCCGGAACATCAGGCAGTGTTTCAGCCTGAAGCGTATGTGCATTGTCACCACCTAGTTCATTCCTGGCATCCTTCACCTTATGTAAGCGTTGAAAGGTATCACTTGTCAGACTAGTCAATTTGTCACTTTTCAGGTGATTGTAATGTGCAACACAGATCCTTCTTTCACTCATATTGCGTCCTTTCACTGTTTGCATCCTGAAAAGAAAGAAAACAGCATATAGAGAAAGGACACACACACCAAAAAGCTGAACATATATTTCCAACAGACTTGACAGACCAAATTTAAATGTAATAGTCCAGTGGTAGGTGAGGAAATCGCCACTGGAAGAGGGACAAAATTTCATCCAACTTTTGTAGACTACATTTTCATGTAGATAATGAATCTTCTCCATGGAAAACATTATAATAGATCATGGATATAGGCATCATTTTAATGCATATAGTATCAGTACTTATAACAAATGTTAATTGTTGACCTTTGACCATTCAGTTAAGATTAGCCCCCCAAATGCTTTGAATTATTGTTTTTATAAAGATTAAACACAAGAAAGTATAAGATTCATAAAAACACTACATCTTAGGTTTCAGAATTAGTTATATAATAAACTTTTACAATTAACTAATTCTTATTTTTTTTTTTTTTTTTTACCTTCGACCCTCATTATCTCAGAAACGCACCCGAACCTTGCCAATCACCTTTCGGATTCGTAATCTACGGAAAAAACTGGTCTAGAAAAGTCGGATGAAATTTTGTCCCTCTTCCGGTGATGATTCACCCTTCCTGCCACTGGTCTATATATACATATATATATATATATATATATATATATATATATATATGCCTCTGTGGTACAGTGATAATGTGTGAGTTTTCGTACACTGAAGAACGAGGGTTTACGCCCTGCCAGGGTAATAAACTTTGGGAGCGTTCTTCAGGCCACGTACTGCATTGGCGGACACAAGGGGTGCTGTGGTTGAACCAGTGTCGCATACTGTAAAGTATGCTAGCACCCAGTCGGCTTGCGCGGGCCGATTACACTTTGTTCACAGACTACACACACATCCAAACCCACTCCAACACTACAGTTACACTTACAAACACTTCTCACCCTACATACAATCTTTATCAGACAGCCTAAGCCACTTTGTAGAGATACATTGGCTGTATCGTCCCCACTTCGGTCGAGATAGGCTGGTCCTGCAGTGGACACAAAAATGGCTGATGAGATAAGATATATATCATCATCATCATCAGCTATTAAAGTCCACTGCTGAACAAAGGCCTCCCCAACCGTCTCCACGAATTCCTTCACTGAGCCAATCTTTGCCACGTTTTCCCCGCAAAATTTCTCTAGCTCATCTCTCCAACTCCTGTTTGGCCTTTTTCTGCTGCGATTACAATCCCTTGGTGTCAATAAAGTCAACCACTTGCACCATCGGTTATCCTTTATTCTTGCTACATGGCCTGCCCACCTCCATTTCTGTTCTTTTATAACTTCGATAATATCTTTGACTTTAGTCTGCTCTCTCACCCATGTTGATCTTTCCTTGTCTCTTAAAGATTTTCCCAACATTGCCTTTTTCCATTGCTCTCTGAGTACTGATTAATTTATTTTCCATTGATTTTGTCAGTTTCCAGGTCTCACAACCATATGTCATAACTAGAATTATACATTCGTTTATACTTTTCGTTTCATACAAACTGGCAAGCTGCTTTTCATGATGTTTCTATGTTTACCGAAAGCTTTCCATCCAATTGTAATGCGTCTTTTTATTTCACTATCATGATCTATTGTTAATTTTAGTATTCGTTCCAAGTAATTGTACTCCTCTACTTCGTCAAGAATTTCTCCGCTTATTCTGATGATGCTCTTTGGTGTTTGTGGATTAAACATTAGTTTTACTCCGGTTCATCTGTAGCCCTACTTTGCGACTTTCTCTGTTCAGGTCATTTAACATTCTTGCAGTGTCTCTGAGATTAGGACAATGTCATCTGCAAATCTTAAATGGTTTAGCTCTTCCCCATCTATGTTCACTCCTTTCTTTTCCCAGTCTGACTTTCTAAAAATACTTTCTAGGCATGCTGTAAACAATTTAGGTGAATGGTATCTCCCTGACGCACGCCCTTCTCAATCTTAATTTTCTTTGAGTCCTTATAATTTAACTATAGCAGTTCCATCATTACATAATATGTTTTCGAGCAGTTATACAATGTTGTCATTCTCGCAGTGAATTTATAATTGCTATGGGCTTCACTGAATCGAAAGCCTTTTCGTAATCAACAAAACCTAAGCACAGTGGTTTATTATTGTTATGCGGGGCGTTTTTAGTTCGACCTCTAGTCTTAAAAACGCTCGTGACTGAGCAGAGTCCTCTTTCCGGACCGGAAGTAAAGCACCCACAAAGGAACAGGGCATAAAAACTCGTCAGTACACCTTAACACAACTATTGTCTTAACACACTTTACAATATAAGAACAAAGAGACACTGGATATGGAATGGACAGGGTGACAGAGTTGGCTTTCCAATACAAGATGTACACAAACACACAAGGATGGATGTCAAGGACAGAGTATAGTTATATTCATATACACAGATACTGATAGTCACTAGAGAACGACATAGGTATTATAGTTAGGGCATAACTGTCATTTAACGTTGTGGACTGGATGCACTATGTGTGGATGGAATAAAGAGTCAGGTTGGTTAATATTACTATACACTTGTTATGGCACAAGTCGCGACACACGGAATTGTCACATAGCCGCGGCGACACTATTTCACTGGTTTTGTTTCCTTTTGAGGCGCCACTGGTATAGACACAATGTTTTCTTACATCCGTTCGCCTAATTGTCAGTGCTCACTGACCCTTAATTTCTGCCCTGGTGTTCACAAATACTGTTTGTCACTTTATACTATGCCCTCACTGTTTCACTGTCACTTTCACTTCTGTCTCTGTGGTTTAAACTTAGGTGCAATGTAGGAGATGCGTTGAAGTCGCCACTATGCCCTTGGTTCCTGGGCTAACAGAGGTGGTGCCCGGGGGTGGGAGGGGGCCCTACTGGAGAGCCCTCCTGCACGGGGCAATGGACCACCCGCAGGGGCATCGTCACCCTGGCCTGCTTCGGCAGGGGGGTGCAGGGAGGCTCCTCTGTCTGGGGGCCTCGACCTGGTAGGTGGCCCTCGGGGCTGGGGCCAAACAACTTCAGGAGATGGGCCTGCTGCCTCTTACTCCGGGCAGAGGGCCGTGGGAGAGTGGGGCCCAGGTGGCCCTGCTGTGGGGCCTGCTGACTGGCCCTGGGGGTCGGGGTGCTGCGGTTGCCTACAGAGCAGGGCGCCGTCAGGATTGAACTGGGGCACCTCTTCTGCCGGGTGTCCATCAGGGGCTGGTGTCGTCCAGGGGTCGGCTGCAAGACTGGGACAGGACCTGGGCACTACTCTTGGAATGGCAGCACCTCCGAGGAACCACACCTGGAAGGAGAGAGAAAAGGGCGTCCCACACAGCCGAGAGGTGGTGAGCCGGCCGCGCAAGGGACCTTCTCCTCCGGGAGAACCCTAGGAACTACGGATGAAGAGTGTACTGTGGCCACTCTCTCCCCCACACGTACGGTCTCCATTGTGGAGGTTCTGCAGTTCCTAAGGGTAGCAGCTGAAGGGCATACTGTGGCTGCTCCTTCCCCCACAGGTACGATGGCCATTGTGGCGGTGCTGCTCCTGAAGGAGGAAGAGGCAGATGATGGACGTACTGGGGCCGCTCCCTCCCTGGTACGTACGATGGCCATTACCGTGACTCTGCCTGCCCAACGGGAAGTAACTGAAGGATGTACGGTGGCCACTCCTTCCCCGGTAGGTACGGTGGCCGTTACCGCGGTGTTACTCCCGTAGGAGGAGGAGGAAGTGGATGAGGGCCGTACGGTGGCCGCTCCCTCCCTGACACGTACGGTGGCCATTGTCGCAGCTCCACTTCTCCTTCCTTTGCCAGTCGGTGCGCGCTCAATAGCTGACACTCCGGGGCTGTCTCCAGATGTAGCTGTAGCTGAAGGGCGTACTGTGGCCGCTCCTTCCCCCACATGTACGGTGGCCGCTGTGGCGGAGCTACAGGGGGAAACAACTGAGGGGCATACTATGGCAGCTCCTTCGCAGGCACGTATGGTGGCTGTTACCGCAGTGTTGTTTGGAACTGTACCTGGAGCAGTCCCACCCCGAACCTGGTGAAGGCTGCTCCATTCGTAAGGTCGTCTCTCATTCCTGCATGGTTGTTGTCGGGTCGGTTGAGAGGAAAAAGGACTCAAGGCAGGGGCGCCCCAGCTCCCTTCTCACTCTGGGTTAGTCTCAAACTGACCTGGCCTGCCATGGTGTCCTCCTGGGGTGGTGGTGGAGCTGCGGCTCGGGAGCGGGGTGGGGGGTGGCTGGGTGGTTGGTCCGGCGGCGGCAGAGGTGTGTATTTTACCACCATCCACAGTCAAAAAGTCATGGCCACGTGACTGGAGGTGGTATGTGATGGTGGTGGATGTCTGGTGGGCTGGGGTGATGTGTTGGAGGAGGGAGGTCTAGTGGTGGGTTGCGGTGTTTGGTTCCTGGTGGGGGTTGAGGGTGAGCCGGAGCATAGAAGGTTGTGTGGTGTGGTGGAGGTTACGGTGGAGCTGGTTGGTTCCCCCTTAGTCTGATGGCCAGACGGTCTTGGGGGCGCCATACTATTCGATGGATTCTCATCTCTGGTGGTTGTGCTTGGTGCAGGGGTAGAGGCTGTATGCTGGTGAGGTATAAGGTCCTGGGCTTTTTATGGGGGAGGACTTGGTGGGAGGGGCGTCATCCTTTAGGGAATTGGGAATTGGGAATTTTCCACCTTGCTTGATGGAGGGGGAGCATGATGGGGGTGGTGTTGAGGGTATGGGTGGTATAGGTGGGGGAATGTGAGGCAGTAGGGGGGATTGGGTTTGGTGTAGGGGTATATCTAGACAGTGGGCGGGAGAGGCGTCCTGATCTGGTGGTAGTAGTAGTGACAGTGGGTGTTGGTGGTCAAGGTGGGGTCATGTGGTGGCGTGGGCATCCCATCATGGTTGGGGCTGTTGTGGGTGGTGGTGTGGGGTGTTGTGTGTAGTGAGCATGGTCGGTGGGTAATGGATGGCCAGGAGTGGGCGGGTGGGGTGTGGGGGGAGTTGTGGAGGTACGGTGGTGGTGGTTGTTTCCGCGGCGGTGAAGGTGGGAGTTGGTGCTGGGTGGTGTGGTGCAGTGTTGGTGGTGGGCGTAGCAGGCGGTGATTGAGAGTGGTGGGTTGGAGGAAGTGGGGTGGGCATAGGAGATGAAGGTGGAGGTGAGGTTGGTGAAGGATCAGAATAGGAGGAATGTGGTGGTGGGTCAGGTGAAGGTGAAGTGGGGGAGGGGGTCCGTGGGTATGGTGAGGTTGAGGGTGGGGTGGGGGAGGTGAGTGAGGAAAGAGAGCTGGGTGAGGGTGAGGAGGAGGAGGGTGTGATAGGGAAGGCGAATGAGTTGGCCGTGTTGGCGGGGAAGATGAGTGGTGGGGAAGTGATGGTGGTAGGTGGTGCGATGTGGTAGGTGGAAGGTAGTAGACAGGAGGAGGTGGTTTTAGGAAGTAGGTTAGGGGAAGATAAAGTAAGGGTTCTAGGGGGCCTGTGAAGGGGAAGGCAGGCTTTGTGTTGGGGGTGGAAGAGGAAGGGAGGAGGCGTTAGTAGTGGAGAAAGTGGTGTGTGAGGTGGGAAGGTTAGGAATAGGGGTCGGAATAGGAAAAGGTAAAACAGAAGAGATAGTGAGAGGAGATGAAAAGGAAACATGATGTTTCCCCCTGTCATAGACTGGGGGAGATGTGAGATGGCCCCCATCATTACGGTGGGATGCGGGGGCAGTGGGGGAGCGCCTTCTATGCCTTCGTTGTATTTTCCTTCCCTGAGGCTCAGGGCAATCAGCGTATGGTGGGGAGGCTTGTAGGTGCCCTTGTGGCATTTTGCTGGGCCAGGCAGCTTTTAGCTACTCACGGATGTCGTGGATTGGGCATTCGTGGCAGCATGGAGAAAATTCCCACGGGTTGACGACAATGAGATTAGTGGGGAATTGATTGATTTCACCGATGCGTTGAGGGGTGGAGTGGACTGCTAGAAGGCGCATCATTAAATTGATTTCTTTACCCAGGCCTTCCGTCGGTTCATGTATTATAAAATGTTCTTTAATGAAACCAGGGAGGATCCTGAGGAGTTTATGGAATATAAGTTGTTCCCGGGTTTATGCATCTGTGTCCGGGTATGCAGCGGTGATGAGCCGCCTAGCCTGGATGAATGTGTCGTCCAGGCTGCCGTCGTATGTTAGGGCATCGAGTTGTGAAAGGCTGACAACTCTGCCCAGTGAAGGCGTGACAGCCTGTTTCATGATATGTGTGAATTGGTCCCATGTCAATTCAGGGATGATTGTAGGAGCTATGCTTGTCACCACTTTGCCCAGGTTAGGTAATGTGATGGTGATTTTCTCTGTCGCTGTCAAACCTAATATCTAGTAGAGGTTTAACCATATCCAAGTAGACATCAATGTCGTATTGTTCAGAGTTGATCCTTGGCAACTGGATGTGAGGTTTGGCTGCCATTGTGTAAGTTTCCCTTTTTGTGTTCCTCCATGCTTTAATCAGATCCAGAACCACCGCTTGCCACCAGTGTTATGTGGGGTGTTTTTAGTTCGACCTCTAGTCCTAAAAACGCCCGAGACTGAGCGGGGTCCTCTTTCCAGATCGGAAGTAAAGCACCCACAAAGGAACACTTCTATTGTCTTAACTCAACACACCTTACAATATAAGAACAAAGAGACACTGGATAAGGAATGGACAGGGTGACAGAGTTGGCTTTCCAATACAAGATGTATACAAACACACAAGGATGTCAAGGGCAGAGTATTGTGATATTCATATGCACAGATATTGATAGTCACTAAAGCACAACATAGGTATTATAGTTAGGGCATAACTGTCATTTAATGTTCTGGACTGGATGCACTATGTGTGGATGGAATAAAGGGTCAGGTTGGTTAATATTACTATACACTTGTTATGGCACGAATCGTGACACACGGAATTGTCACATAGCCGCAGCGACACTATTTCACTGGTTTTATTTCCTTTTCAGGTGCCACTGGTATAGACACGATGTTTCCATACATCCCGTCGCCTTATTGTCCATGCTCACAGACCCTTACTTTCTGCCCTGGTGTTCATGAATACTGTTTGTCACTTTATACTATGCCCTCACTGTTTCACTATCACTTTCACTTCCGTCTCTGTGGTTTAGACTTGGGCACGACGTAGATGTGTTGAAGTCGCCACTATGCCCTTGGCTCCTGGGCTAACAGAGGTGGCACCCGGACGTGGGAGGCGGCCCTACTGGAGAGCCCTCCTGCAGGGGACAATGGACCACCCACAGGGGCGTCGTCGCCCGGCCCTGCTTCAGCAGGGGGGTGCAGGGAGGCCCTCCTGTCTGGGGGCCTCGACCTGATAGGTGGCCCTCGTGCTGGGGCTTCGTCGGTGGGGTGCAGGGAGGCCCTCCCGTCTGGGGACCTCAACCTGATAGGCGGCCCTCGTGCTGGAGCCTCGTCGGTGGGGTGCAGGGAGCCCTCCTGTCTGGGGGCCTCGACCTGGTAGGTTGTCCTCGGGACTGGGGTCAAACAACTTCAGGAGATGGGCCTGCCACCTTTTACTCCACGCGGAGGGCCATGGGAGAGTGGGGCCCAGGCGGCCCTGCTCTGGGGCCTGCTGACTGGCCCTGGAGGTCCGGGTGCTGCAGTCGCCAACAGAGCGGGGTGCCGTCAGGAATGAACTGTGGCACCTCTTCTGCCGGGCGTCCATCAGGGGCCAGTGTCATCCAGGGTCGGCTGCAGGATCGGGACAGGACCTTGCCACCACTCTTGGAATGGCAGCACCTCCAGGGAACCACATCTGGAGGGAGAGAGAAGGGCATCCCACACAGCCGAGATGTGGTGAGTCGGCCACGCAAGGGACCTTCTCCTCCGGGAGAACCATAGGAACTACGGATGAAGGGAGTACTGTGGTTGTTCCTTCCCCCACACGTACGGTGGCCGTTGTGGCGGTTCCGCAGATCCTAAGGGTAGCAGCTGAAGGGCGTACTGTGGCTGCTCCTTCCCCCACTCGTACGATGGCCGTTGTGGCGGTGCTGCTCCCGAAGGTGGAAGAGGCAGATGAAGAGCGTACTGTGGCCGCTCCCTCCCTGGTACATACGATGGCCGTTACCGCGGCTCTGCCTGCCCAACGGAAAGTAACTGAAGGGCATACGGTGGTCGCTCCTTCCCCGGTATGTACAGTGGCTGTTACCGCGGTGTTATTCCCGTAGGAGGAGGAGGAAGTGGATGAGGGGCGTATGGTGGCCGCTCCCTCCCCGACACGTACGGTGGCCATTGTTGCGGCTCCACTTCTCCTTTTTTTGCCAGTCGGTGCGCACTCAATAGCTGACGGTCCGAGGCTGTCTCCAGATGTGGCTATAGCTGAAGGGCGTACTGTGGCCGCTCCTTCCCCCACACGTACGGTGGCAGTTGTGACGGAGCTACAGGGGGAAACAACTGAGGGGCGTACTATGGCCGCTCCCTCCCCGGCACATACGGTGGCTGTTACTGCGGTGTTGTTTGGGACTGTACCTGGAGTAGTCCCACCCCAAACCTGGCGAAGGCTGCTCCGTTCGTAAAGTCATCCCTCATTCCTGCGTGGTTGTTGTCGGGTCGGTTGAGAGGAAGAGGGACTCAAGGTAGGGGCGTCCCGGCGCCCTTCTCGCTCTGGGTTAGTCTCAAACTGACCTGGCCTGCCGTGGTGTCCTCCTGGGGTGGTGGTGGGGCTGCGGCTCGGCAGTGGGGTGGGGGGTGATGGGGTGGTTGGTCCGGCGGCAGCGGAGGTGTGTATTTTAATTATATCCTGTAGTTTTCTCAATTAGCTGATTCATTGTGTGTAGGTGATCAGTAGTCGAATACCCGCTTCGGAATCCTGCCTGTTCAAGAGATTGGTTTTCCTCCAAATCTGTTGTTATTCTGTTCATAAGGACTTTAGTGAAGATTTTGTAAATGACTGATAATAAGTTAATGGGTCGATAGTTACTAAGATCTTTTGGGTCACCTTTTTTGTAAAGTAAAATAACTATTTCATTACACCATGTTTTGGGAATTTTCTTTTTTATACGTTGAGTAAATAAGTGAGCAAGCCTATTTTGTAATTCTACTCCTGCATCCAACAGTAAATCTGTTACTATTCCATTGTCTCCCGGAGCCTTCCCTCTTTTCGTATTTTTAAGAGAAATATTTACTTTGTCTGGTGTTACCTCATGTATTTCACTTGTGTCAGCTGAAAAGTTAGATATTGGTACTACTGTCTTTGATGCATACAGTTCTTTGTAAAATTTAACAACTCTTTTCATCATCTTATCTCTGCTTTTAATGACAACACAGTTTTTGTCTTTCAGTGATATAATTTGTTGCTTTTCTGGTGCCATTTTACTTCGGATCTGTTTCAGGCTTTTTTTTTTTATGGTTTCATTTCTCTGATCCATGTTTCTTTCTTTTTTTCTTCTCTTTGTCTTTTATTGATACACCCATTTTATTCTGCTCATTCTATTTCATCTCTCTTTGTTTTTACGTTCATTTCCTTTCTTTGTTTTCATAAGCTTGAGTGTCGTTTCTGAATACTTTTTGGCTTTGATTGTGTTTTATATATATATATATATATATATATATATATATATATATATATATATATATATATATATATATATATATATATATATATATATATATTGAAATACCTGCACGACGGGGCAAACCAGATACCACCAACCCATGAGGAGAGTACAAGGGAGTGACACCCACCCCACTAGGAGATGACGGGGAGGTTGTTTTCCCCGACACCCCATCCAGGCAAGAACGACATATCTCCCTCATGACCCGATGCCTCTCTTCCCCACAGCCATACCACCCGGCTGTGTACACCAAAAGTACACTACACTTCAGCGATGGGATCACTCACTAGAATCGGGGTGGGACTTGCAGTGGCAAGATCCCAAACAAACCCTCGGATGCCGAGTCCATCAGATCAGCCTCCAATAAAACAGAGGACTCATAAGGAGCCTCGAGGCTTGTTACACCCCAAGGGAGCAGCGGCACAGTAGAACCCACCAGGTTTACTGTGGGTGGAGTGACCACCGGTTCTCCACCCTCTGCCACCCACCTTCAGGAGCCAGCACGTCGGCACATCCACCAGACGACCTTCACCGGTACTCCCCAGGAGGGAAGCAGACCCCGTCATGAGCTTTGCCTGTGCTCCCCAGGAGGGAGGCAGGCCCCGTGATGACTTTCGTCGGTACTCTCCAGGAGGGAGGCGAGCCCCATGGGACACTCCAAAGGAGGTACCACTCGGGACTGACCACCGGTAGTCCCCCAGGGCTGCCCCAACTTCGACGAAAGGAGGACAGACTCCACCAGAACTGTGGCTTAGGCCGGGAGTGCCCACCGGGCCTCTTCTTCTCGACGTCCCCAGGACAGGTGTCCCAGACCTTACAGCAGGAGTGCAGTCTCCACCTGAGCTGTGGCTATTGCCGGGAGAGCCCACCAGGTGCCTTCTTCCAGCTGCCAGGGTCTGTGGTGCCAGGAGGAGTCCCCTCAGACCCATCCTCCACCTCTGTCCTCAGTACGAGCACAGACAGTGCCCAACGGGGCTGCCTGGCGGAGGGAGCATCCCCTGGACCTCTCACGCACACCCCGGACTGGAGTTTCGGCAGGGCCTACCAAGCCTGCCAAGTAGGAGAGCCGGCCCTCGGCCGCCCTCCCTCCATGAGTCCCAGTGCTCCTACGGAGGGTAGTTCCTCTTGCTCCGCCTGCTCCTCCCATGGCAGAGCGAGGCTCTCCTCTCCCTGCCTTTCTATCCAGGAGGGTGGGATCTGCAGGTACCCTGCCAGAGACCAGACTGGGCGAGATGTCCTCGAGGCCAGGTGTCCTGTCCCTGCATCCCCATCCCCTCCAGGTGCTGCCAGACTCCGCCGGAATGAGAGGCTGCAGTCCAGCCCTGACGGCCTCCTCCTGCAGACAAGACTGCAGCTCCAGGAGCCAGCGGGCCTCCCCTGATGCCTGCTGCAGCCGCTGGACCTCACCCGGCGCAGGTGGCTGCAGTTCTTCCCTGATGGCCGCCCCTGCTGGACGTGACAGTGGCCCAGCCAGGGCGCCGCCCTCCCTGCTGCTGGCCCTAGGCCCAGACCTCTCCAGGTCCACCCCCAGGACCCCAACGACGACTAGGGGCCAGTGCTGAGCAGTGCGCCTCTTGACCCTCTTCGGCCCTAGACCAGAGAGCCCCACCTCCTGCTGGGCCTCTACTGCAAGGGAGCCGCCCACCACGCCACCCTCC